>NC_056726.1:260948334-261098334 GCF_019279795.1 Protopterus annectens | reverse complement strand
ATATATATATATATATATATATATATATATATATATATATATATATATATATATATATATATATATATATATATATATATATATATATATATATATATATATATATATATATATATATATATATATGTAGGATCTACTGTACATGATCAAAATTTCAAAAAGCCAAAACCCTTATGGCCAAGACCATATGTTCGACTTTTGAAATTTTAAACATGTAAAACAAAGCAAAAAAACCCCAAAAAATAAAAAAACATACCTACACATTGCTAGCAGGGGGGCAAAGCTAGCAATGTGTAAGCAAAGGCAAGCCCCCCTGCACCCACCACACCTCCTGCTATTTAAATATATCAACTCCAAGTTTACACTACAGTGCGGAAAATGGAAATTTTCCCATTCCATGCTATAGGGAGCTGTCCGTTCAGAATGTTCAAACTTCCAAAAGTTGATCATATGGTCTCGGCCATATGAAAGTCAGCCTTTTGGAAGTTCAAGCATCTGTAGGGGACCCATATTTATATATATGTATATATATATATATATATATATATCTATATATATATATATATATATATATATATATATATATATATATATATATATATATGTATATATATATATATATATATATATATATATATATATATATATAGTTACTTAAAAAAGATAGATTATGCAAAACATTAATGTAAAAACTGTTGACCTAAAATAATAATAAAATACATTGGCATAAAATACATGTGGCTTGGTGATTATTCTCAGAAACTGGCAGAAGAGTAACCTTGTCAAACAGGATCCATTACATAACTGTATCTAAGAAACCTGACAGTTTTGAAGGCTGCAACAGACTTTACACTGCCATATAGGTTCATAGGTTCGTGGGAGCACACAGCCGGGACACACCATCCCCCATGGATGCTGTTTTTGCCATGTGCAAATAAACAAAAAAGTATTGTGCCTAACATCTTTTAAAGCTGTCAGTTGATAAGAATGCACTTTGCATTTGACTTTTGCTTGTGTTGCAGCAGTGTGTGTGTTGCATTTTCCAAAGCTGTCAAACACTTTGCACTCCTGCACTTTTTTCTTTGTAACTGATATTATAAAGAGGTACAAAGAATGATGATTAGCTTTCCCTGATCATAACAATATGGTATGTTTTCCTGAAATGGATGTCAAGCTTGATGCCTTCGAGATTTGCTGTTTTGGTGAATTTCTTGGCTTCCATTTCTCAAGTACATAATACATTAATTATGATCAGCAACTTAATCCATGCATTTTTGTACACTTTCCTGTCATGGCCTGGGACCTGACATGTGTGAAGATGGTCTGAGAAAGATTAATCCAAACAAATAAATAAAAGTTAAGAACTAACTCTCCAGTGATCAAGTCTCATAATTATTATTAATGAATTCCTTCAGGGTATCATTATTACATGAATTAGTATATTTTCACTTTATGTAATCCTTTGTACCTTCTAATAAATGAACCCTGAAGCCACCTTTGAGGTTAATTTCTAAAAGGATGCATCAGTTTGGATGGTCATATGTTGCTGTAAGATCTGCCTTCTGACTGACGTATGTTTATATAGTTGGCTAGATGTAACTAAATGGGAGAGTCTAATTTCATTGGTGTCCTAATGAGAAAAGCTCCACAATGTATACAGTCAACAAAACAACAGAAGCTAAATTACAATGAAAATTTAGATTATTACAGTTTTAAACAATGTATGTAAGATGCAGATATTTTCCCTATAAATTACTGAATCACAAAAGGTAGAATCATAAATATTTGCTCTCAACCTGCTATTATCAAACCAGTGAAATAATGCAAGCCAATAACATTGCACAGTTAGCATAAACATAAAAAATACCAAAACAAATCAAAACCCTGCAAAATAAGCATTTTTGCAGGGGCAAGCCTCCTACCTTCCTTAAGTCATTGTTCTTAGTTTGAGTTGATACCACCAAAGGCAGGAAGAATACTCAACGAAGGGAAGAAAATTATGTCTTGCCATACTTCTGAGGTTACATCACTTTAAAATAAAAATAATTAAAGAAAATCATCAACAAGTATGCGAAAATGGCACATAATTCTAATTAAAATTATACTTATTCAAAATCACATTCCAGGAAAACTTATCAGGAAAAGCATAATAGACTAGTACAAATGATGGGTACTGCTATATTTCAAGTAGTCTCTGCAGATAGTACTGTGGTACTGTTCTCTAATAACTTTTTGTGTTGTGGTAACATTAAGTATTAATAGAATTTACTAGATATTTTATTTCTACCACTCTATTACAGATTGTTCTATCATACGTGTAGCACCTACAACATTGTTCTATCACACTTGTAGTACCTAGAACAGAGTAATACGTTTTTGTAATGAAATACAGCTCTTATACAGCCACTATATGACTTACAGAATAACTTAAGGGTGCTTTCAGATGGTACTTGTAAGACCACTTGCTATTGTTTTGCTCATACTCCATACAGGTAGTACTATATTACTTAAGTGCTATACACAGGTGGGTTACAGTGTCTTCTTATTGTAAGATCTGCAACATACACTCTGACCATGGAATGCTTCTTGGTAGAAGCGGTGTAGCTGTGTATGTGTTTGTGGAGAGTACTGTTCTTTTTGTGCATGTAATGCAGCTTTGTATTTGTATTACCCCTAAATCCTTAAGTCTGAGAAACAGCAGATACTATAAAGATGCATAAGAATCATTATTTATTCATTCACACATTCTTTGCTACCCTGCTTAATCCAGTGGATTACATAGGATTCAGAGTCTATCCTAGCATGTAGTGAGCATAATGCATTGAAACTAATCCTGAAAGGGATGCCAGCCATGTGCAGGATGCATATGTATATATTGAACACACACACACACACACACACACACACACGCACATGCACACGCGCACGCACACACACGCACACACACACACACACACATGTGCGCATGCACGCACGCACACACACACACACACACACACACACACACACACACACACACACGCACACACACACACACACACACACGCACACGCACACGCACACACACACACACTTGATCATGCATGGCAGACATACTTATGGGCAAGTTGAGGATTGGCAATTCACTGAGTGCACCTCTTAGGAGTGTGGAAGAAACAACAGCATTCAAAGAAATCTCATGTGGAAACATGGAAGACATGCAGACACCACACAGATGCAACCCAACTGAGAGCTCTACTGGAGAACCAGTTGTGAGGCAATAATGCTTACTCCATAATGATTCTGTTTTCCAACCAACAGCAGCTACAGTTTTGCTCAGAAAAAAAAATAGTTCACCTCATACTTCTTACAAAGGCAGACTTAAACTAGCTACTACTGGTTCTCATTTGTACCTATCTTGAAACAGACTAAGCAGGAGAAAGAAAGAGCACTGGATTAAAGGGGCATATTCTGTTCTTTTAAGACCCGTTTTGTGTCTTGGCTAAATTACATTTGCACACATATGTTTTGCCTCCCTATACATCCTTACTCATGTTGTCCTAACCCTGCTGCTGCCTCTAGCCCCGGCCTTACACAGTACCTTATCAAACCCCTTTCCCTAACAGTACCACTACTCAAGAGACACACACACTAAATCAATCACATTCCCTTGCCCTGCATCTGTCCCCAACCTGCAAATAGTCAAATACACACTAGAGTTATCCCATTACCTATCCTTTACTTTAACATGCAGTCACTTTCAGGCACACTTGTTGTTGTGTCTTTCGGCTTTTCCCGGTTAGGGGTCACCACAGCGGAACTCCGGTTTGCTAATGATTGGCAGTAGATTTCTATGTGCCGAGTTGCCGTCCCTGACGCACAACCTTCAATGAAGGTACGCCTATTCACGCATTTCTCCACACAGAAGACGCTCTAGCTGAGAATCTAACAGGACAACATCTTACTGTGAGGCGACAACACTACCGCAGCACCACCACCGCAGTGTACTTTCAGGCACACTCCCACTCCTAATACAAACCCAGTTGCCTCTTTCTGCAACACTGACATTCTCTACAATGAAAGTGCTACACATGAACCTACAGTTCACTTTGTCAAATAAACTAACCCATGTCTATTTGTCTATCAATCTTTCTACATATCTTTCTATCGATAGATACACATACACAGACAGACAGACACATGCACACACACACACACACACACACACACACACACACACACACACACACACACACACACACACACACACACACACACACACACACACACACACACACACACACACACACACAGGAACACAAAGGGAATGAAAGCAAGAGATAGAAGTCAATGTTGGTAGAAAAAAATATATTTAAGCAATGTACTTAAAAAGAAGTTGCAGAGGTTCATTGTGAAGTCTAATAAAAGTGACAAAGGAGAAATGACCTACGGTGACTTTGCACATTCCATACTACCCAATGAGAATTTGTTTCAATGGGAGAAATCAAGTAAGACACATTAAAATGTCATTAAACATGACAGCATGGAAGTGATTTTTTTTCAGAACAGAGCCAAACTTTCATTACTAGTGTTTCTAAAGAGAATTGATGATCCTTTCACAGACAAGTTATTATAAACTCTCTCAAGTGTTTCACCTTGTGATTGTTCTGTTTTAGCTGTTTATTGTAAGAATGCATATTAGTGCAAGTTTAATAGAACTGGCTGTTATATATATCAGCTTTTGGTCTGTTGTTAATTGTTGTCGCTTAGAATTTAACTTCCTGGACCTGGACAGAGCTGGGAGTGTCCACTGGTAAAAGTGCAAACTATGCTGTTGTGGTAGGTGGCATATGATAGATCATTTCAGCAATGCTTTCTGTATTTATAAAAGCCAAATGTTAAGATTCATTTTTCCACACATTTTTGTTGAATAATTCTAATGAATCTTTCTGCTTGAGAGTGAACTGAAATAAGTTAATAACAAGACAAAATCCACAGAGTCCCTCAAAGTTTCAGTAAGCCAAGTGTCACACACTTAGCCCAAAAAAAAAACAAACACTATAAAAAACTTTCCACCAGGTGTTCTCAGTGGAATAACTGCACAAACATACTACCCGGATTTGAAACAAAATGAACCTAATACTATTAACTTATATAAAAAACAAATAAATAAAAAAACAGAGCTGTCTGCTTGAATAAATCTCTTAAACTTAGTAAATCAAGTAAAAAATCCAATCCAGGATATGTTGAATTTGCAGTTTCTTTATCAGTAACCACAGACAAGCGATACATAAGACTTAATGGTTAATGCATTTAAGAACAATTAATTAAATGGCAGTTGAGGTAGGAGTTGTAAAGTTTCCACTGTAAATACAAATCAGTCCAGCTGTAATAAAAAACAACCCCCAATCCTTCCATTAAAATAAAGTAATAGAAAGGATCCAAGCTAACTTAAAATACCATGCTATTCAATATTCCTAAACATATTTGCCTCTATTTATTGCATCCTTCTAAAACAAAAATCAATAATAAAATAAAATTATGTTTTCACCGTATTTATTTAATTAAATCTTTTAACTAAAATTGCTTTTGGTTCTTCTTCAGATCTGTGCACACTAGAATTTCCAAGTTTTACTGTCTGTTTAATTGTAATTGTCAATAAGAAGTAAGAAACAGTTCAAACTACTAAAAAATCTTTCTAACTCATTTGTATTAACAATACCTAGATTCAATTCTAAGAGAAAAAAACTTGTAAATTAATTATAAAAATATGGAAGTGTGAAGATAAACCAACAGAAAACTTTGTGTTTAAGTCATATTTAAATCCTATTTAAGTGTTATATGCTTTTGGTAGCTAGACAATGCAAGCTTCATATGTAAACAATGTACATAACAGCCTGCAAAGGGAAAATGTGTTAACATATGCTCCTATTTAAGACCTATGAGTTTAAAATATAAAAACAAATTATTGGTAAGAAAACATGGATGATCCATAAATCTGTCTTTATGTACTGTTCACATTTGCAATGTAAATCTGTCTGTACAACTGCATATAGGAAATTACTGCATGTCCTTAATGAAAATGGCAACACCTGTATGCATAAAAGTCAATCAAACATCACTCCAGTACGTTTCAAACATTTCTCTTAAAGTATGCATTTTCAAGAAAAATAAATACCGTACCTTTGAGAAATAGTAAGTTTATCAGATGTAATATTCTCCAAACACAAATGCTCACAGGTGCCAGTTTATCTTATCAGCTAACTCCGGCATCACTGAAAGTAAGAGCACCCAATGTGCACACATGTTAAGTACAAGTTGCACCGTAAATAATTAATGAAGTTCATTAAAATTCTAAGTTTTGGAATCTCATTTGCACGTCTGTGTAAATTGTCTACTTTCAGCTTAATCCCCAGGTGCACTGCGCAAGTACCCAATAGGTATTGATAAACGGACCATGTGTGGCATGTGCCCATCATTCTCCAGTGATCTGATAACATGACAGTAGCGCCACTTTTAAATATTGATTTTGCTACATTTACAGAGCAGACCATTGCTACCTGCGAACTGAGTGGGACCTCAGGAGTATTTATTAATTATTCCATTTATCCTACATTTTACATTGGAGTATCATGATGGTTACTTCCAGGAGGCTGTGACATGTCCGTTCACCCAACTGGACGGAAAAGGAGACTACCCAGATACTGATCATCTAGGCTGGAGTGGATCATCAGATGAGAGTCAGGCCAAGGAACTTCTTGATGGCTAACATCTGGAATGAAATTGTGAGGGAGCACCAAAGATGTATGGGAATCTACCAGACTAGAGTGCAGGTTCACCACCGCTATGATAACCTGGTGTGGAGACAGCCTGTGGATTCCTACAGTAAGTACCACTATCTTACATATACCTAAGCATTTCTACAGAATTTACAGATGTATGTGTGTCCCAAATATATCATATAGATGGCTTTTATAACCATTAAATAGCTGTGCTGACAGCTCATTGGGATAGTTAAGTAGATGTGATAACTGCTTTCTGTATAAGCATGGGTTTAACTCCCATGGTGTTAATTTATTCAATAATGTTTATAATATACATATATCTGGACTTTGTAGATATTAATCTTTTTTCTAACTTATAGCGACATCATTTCACACATTGAATGTCCTTGTGCATCATTGACGCCTATAGCACCTAGGCTGCTGATGACTACACATTTCATAGTGATCTGTTATATTATGACAGTATTATCTACTGTAGCAGTATATATTTGAATAGTGACTCATAAATAATGTATTTAATTTATTCCTTCTAATAAAGTGAACATTCTTATTACAGTCCTGATTTTTAAGCCAAAAGGAATGCCTGTCCGAATGCTTACACACATGTTTTCATTTATGTGTTGATAGCTGTAATTTCTCTAGGGTTTAATGCCCAATAAGTGTGCGAAGTTTCCATATTCATCCATTATCCACAGGAATTGAAAGACTCACAAACAGTACCTTTTTGTCAATAAGAAACATGTGCTGCCTGTTAGCTTGGCCTGTAAGGAAACCAACAAGCATGGTTAGGTTTTGGCATGCCGTGGGTTCCAATCCACATAGGGGAAGCATATCATTAAATTAGCTTGGTTCACTTCACACATAGTTATGTAGAGAAGAAAATTTAACTTACTGATATTAACATTTATTTTGAGCATGGTTACGAATAACTTGGTTATTTGTCAAATTCCTATGAATATACTTGTTATCCATAACACTCTGTTAACAACAGCTCTTTAACTACTGAGTTAGTAAAGCTTGCTACAGACTATGTGTCTGAAAGAGTTTTTTGCAATATGGTATTATTTTCAAAACTGCTATCAAGTTCTGTTTTATCATTAATTATTACATGCACTTTAACAACCACATCATCCTTATCTTTTGAAGCAATCAGATGGGCAGACTTACAGTTGAAATGCAGAACAGGGAAGATATATGTATATTTGTGATGTGCACTTTGCTAAGGAATATGTTAGTCCTCCCACATACCTTATTGTGTCCCTCGTACTGCAACTTGTATGGTCCTATTAACAGAAACACAAGGATACATGACACTGTCCCACTGTCTGAGGAATGTATGCCTTCCATTGCTGTTAATGTTTGTGACCTCAGTGCTGAAATGAATTACTTTTTGCTACATATTTACCTACATACAAAGCACACATGTTCATTTATTGAAATACTAAGCCTGGACCAGTATTAGTAGACCATCCTCCCAGCCAGATGATGTCATAACACCAAGTCCTTTCATTGCATTCACAACATCCCATCTTAGTTAAAATGGATGAGCTAGGCAGGTAGGTGGCAAAGTTAGAGTTTGGATGTATATTAGAATTGCATGTTTGAATTTCATGTCCTCTAATCTGTGTTCAACTATTTTCAAAGATTTAAAAGCCTG
This sequence comes from Protopterus annectens, assembly GCF_019279795.1. NCBI lineage: Eukaryota > Metazoa > Chordata > Ceratodontiformes > Protopteridae > Protopterus > Protopterus annectens. The sequence goes on along the minus strand of NC_056726.1, from coordinate 261,089,913 downwards.
TGTGTAACTTTGCAAAATATGTATGGTGATTATTTGATGTTCTTCAGCAGTAAAATGCTAGAACCTGATCTGAGAAATGAATTATCACTGTTATCTGAGGAATGCATAATTTATATTTGCCCTTTTTTTTTCAGGCAAGGAAAACAGAATCAGAAATCTTGCCCTGTGCATCAAGGAGAAGCACAGGCTTGAACTGCAAGAGAGGGAGAGAGGTATGTTGAATATTCTTTCTGTTCTGTTAAATGAAATGCATCTGTTCCTTGTTACAGGCCTGTATTCTTTCACATTACCATGTATATTGCTAAGAATGCATGAATATCCATTATGCATCATTGAGGTATATGAAATAATCACCTGTCGCTGTGCTTAAATAAAAAAAAATGTTGAAATATCATTTAGCAGAAGCCATTTTTTTTGCAGGCACTTTTTGAAATGTACTCCACAACATAAATGACATTTGGGTTTCTGTATATGTCACACATGTTTTGATGATGTGGATGTTTTACTTGTAAGTCCTAGATGCAAATTCAATAAAGCTTACACTATTTTTTCCATGTTCGCACTGAGGTGGGATGCGAACATGGGCACATCTGGTTTTAGATTCACTAAATTCTGTGCAGAGGTACACAAGCAGTCACATTCATGTGCACCGACAGAAAGTTTTGTGGCATGAAAAATTCAGCATAAGTAGCTGAATTTTATGCTAATGAAGCAAACCAACATGGTGGAGCAATCCAACAACCCTACCTTGTACAGGAGCCTACATGGAAGCAAGGGCATGCAGAAGTCCTGAAATATGAACAGAATGCCCATGAAAAGGTAAAAACAGGTATTTGCTGGCTGAAGATGTCCAAAAGGATCAGGAATATGTGTCAAATCACTATAAATTTTATGATTTTTATTTTAGCACAAATGTGCACAATGAACAGCTACACGCAAAAAGTTTTAAAATGAATAATACAAAAGCAATTAAAAAGATGGGTATGATATATTGCCTCAACAACTACAGTAATACCCTGCATTGTGTCTTTAACTCTGTGCTCTGGTGCTTTTGCCCAGCTTACACGACTACTATCCATGTAGTTTACAGGCTGTCAGCACAGTTATTATGTAAATGATGTAAAAAAAAATCAATGGATTTGTTACATCACTAAAAGCAGGGACCACGTAGGGCTGTTCATTATGTGTAAGCTCCTACATGGTGTTTATGTTTTCCATGGATGAGAACTGCTGATCATTGGTCAAACCCGGTAAGTGGGGCTGCGCTCAACTAATTTCTCTCGTCCTGTGGTGATGATTGTTAGGAGTTGGACTAGGCTACAGATAGCCTTGGGTTCAAGTACAGGGTACATCAACTTTTAATCCTACTGTGCTGGCAATGTAAGTCATAGAAATGATGTGCAATTTCCTATAATTAGCATATTCTGTATGTACCATGACAACAGGGATTATATTATAACATTTTTACATGATTTGCTGTCATTATACATAGCACAACACTGTGCAGTGCAGCATGAGGCCTAAATCCTATCAATTATATCCTAAGCAGGCGAATGTCATTTAAAGCAGCCAGTATTGGATATAGGTCCTAATCAAGAAATGTATAAAGTGTGCATGCAGCCTACAGATTGTTTTTCCCTCAATACATCAAAATTGGAGTAGAGACTTGGAGCTTTTAACTGATATAATGCTAGGGACTACTGCAGCTATTCTACATCTGTATGTGCTCGATGCTGAAGTTAATGCTGCTGCTGGTGCTGAAGACCAGAGGCCTAGGCCAAGAAGGAGAAGAGAGTTCAGCACCAGGGTAACCTACCAGGTGCTAAATGAGCTGGACATTGGGGTGGACAGGAGCACATTACAAGAACTCTGTGAGCTCTTCTGGTCTCAACTCAGGGCCAGAGCCAACCAAGGGGAACCCATCCCAGTGGAAACAAAGGTATGTATAGCCATTAGAATATTAGCTTCGGGTACATTTCAAAGACCAACTGGGGGCATGATGGGTGTGTCACAGGCATCAGCATTGAAGACACTCCATCTGTTCCTGGATGCTATACTTATACCTGACAGTGAACACATATATTTTCCTCTTACTGCTGAGGATAGGACCAACAATATGCAACACTTCTATTGTGTAGTGCACTACTCTGAAGTACTGGGTGCCGTAGATTGTATTCATGTACACATTAAGGTACCACCTGATGAACAGGGTAGAATCTACATTAACTGCAAGGGATACCACGCCATGAAATGCCAAGTCATGTGCAATGCCCCAGGGATTATCTTGAATGTGTGTGCTGGCAACCCTGGCATTTATCATGACTCCCATATCTGGCACATATCACAGCTGTACTAGATGCTTGCTATGGGGGGACATCCCACAAGTCATTTACTAAGGCAAGCTGGCTACACCCTGGAACCATGGATGATGACACCCATCAGAAATGCACACACACACCCATGGAATAATGCCATAATGAGGCACATGCACAAACTAGGAACATCACAGAATGTGTGTTTGGGCTTCTGAAGTAATGGTTCTGGTGCCTAGATCTATCTGATGGAGCCCTGCAGTATACTCCAGCCACATGTGCACAGATATTCACAGTATGTGCTATGCTATGCAATCTGATCCTGTGGAAACAGCTGCAGCAGAATCAGCAAAGAGAAGAGATACACAGACCCCCATCATGCCTAGGTCACCACAGTCACAGTCACAGGAGGACCCAGAGGAGGAACCACCTGCTGATGTCCCTTTAAGACGATGTTGGCATGCTCAGTATGCCCTGGCTTTGGCTAACAGACAACACAAAGCACATTCACTCACAACTTAGGGACTACCACTTTACTCCTACTTACATGCAGATATGAAACTTGATGCCAGACAAATCACACATCCTGTACCTATTCATGTATTGGTTATGTACTACTTGCATCAGACAGAGTCAGCTCTGAACTACAGTTGTGTCAACTGCTGCACCCTACAAGGTAAGTCCATAACCTACACAGTAGTATAGTGGATTGTTATGTTATGTCATTGTAGCTATTGAGCAGGTAAATTATGCAGGCAACTATAATGGGCTATTTGGACAGAAGTTACCTCCACATGGAACTACAGGCACCCATTCCCCTGACATGTCACCATTTGTAGTCGGTAGATCTCATACATGGAGTATTCATGCAGTCCTTCTGCAACAGATTATTGGCACTTCATTCAAGGGACATATTAGAAAGTGAGATTAAATGATAGGTAGACTACTGTGTGCCCAAGCTTAACATGGGCTTTTGTTCCTGCACCCCTCAAAACAGCGGTGTTCCTTTGTAACTGCCATAACAACTATTCATCTATGCTGTATGAGCATTTCATATGGTTAGTATGCCACACAGCATCAGAACAGTAATGTACAATTTGAACTTACATATTATGTGTTTGTTAACTGAGAATAGCAAAGTACATATTTATGTAGGTGATGGTGTGATGAATGATCCCTTGTCTATCAAGCAGCCTCTGTGGCTCAAAGGACTAAGGCAGGTAGCTTGTAGGATGGTGTTTAGGGCTCTAATCCTGAGATATCCAGATATTTGGCATGTTAAGGAGTAATACCAATTGTTTTATAAACTGTGACTGTATGTGTGTTATACTAGTATTAACCTATGGCACATATCGCTTACACATTTGCATCTGCTCCACATATTCAAGACCTGTTTAAAAAGTGATAGGTAATATTGGATTAGTCAGCATCACGATTGTAAAGGTTGGGACTTGAAACCATATATCAGCATGTGTATGTTGAAAATAGATCTATGTCCCACCTGTAACAGGATGTACTACGAAAATATAATAATAGCTAAGAATGAAAAAAATTGTGTTGTGATATAATTTATAGAGACTTGACAGGACCATACACAAAACACTGATAAATAAACTAGAACAACTAGGTATTGATGCACTCTTGATAAGATGGATAGCTGCATGGCTTACATATAGGACATGGCAAGTATCATACAGCAGTTGGACAAGTGAAATAATTGGCTATAGCCAGGGTGTCCCACAGGGCTCTGTCCTAGGCCCAAACTTGTTCAGATTTCTCCTTAGACCTATTCATTTCATTTGAGTTGTTCTAAAGTCTGTATGCAGATGACTTGACATTGGGTATACTGATTACATGTGATTGAAACTGTAGATTCATTTATGGACCTGAGTATCTAGGTAGATCCAGCTTTGAGTGTTTCTAATCATTTCATAATCCCAGCTTGGAGTACAGATAGCTGTGGACTGGGCTCAGTTAATGGAACACTAAGTCTCTGGTGTAAGCCATGTGCCACCCATTTGCACACTGCTTAGCAATGTGCAAACAAGCCAAAAATGCCACTGCACATGCCCATACAATTAGTTAAGCAAAATGCAAATCCATTGCTCCTCGCACCTCGTGCAATTTTGTTTAATAAATGTATATATATATATATATATATATATATATATATATATATATATATATATATGAATATTATTATATTTATATACATATACATGTATATATGTGTGTGTATGTCTGTATTTCTCTATATACCCAGATCATGGAGAGTAAAGCTGGACTACAACACTTATAATGTTGGACAAAGCACCAAAAGGAAGGGCTCAACATTAGATAATGCACTTAAAAATATGTGGAAATGCATAGAATAACATGTGTTGAACTTGGAGGGCTATTGGGATGTCTGAAGTTCAGAGTTCTGGCAATCTTCTCTCATGTCATGTGTAAATGATACCACATTTGACAGCAAACCACAATTTCTTGTGAGAAACACACAGGTATATGATAAACCTGTGTACTTGCTGCAAACATCTGGATTGTGGTGAGTCATACCATTTCTCCCGATTACAGTAAACCTTGAAAAATGTATGGCATTGTATATGAATATGTAAATATATTGTCAAGCCATATGTTTTTATCTATGGCAGCAACAACATCTGTAGATCAGAGTGTGTGATATACTTTTAAGAAGATTTCCAGTCAGCAGGCACATGCATATAAGTACTGAGCACATGCAAGCAAGAGTGCCATTTTGTAGTGAGCAGGTGAGTTGTATAGCAGTCAGTCAGTTAGTTTAAGTTTAACATTCTTGCTATCCATCCTGATGTTTTTATCTGTAATAAACTAGAAACAATGAACACCCAGCCTCATCATCTTATTCAAGTACACAAGATGAGCGACATGGTGTCAGAATGGGATCCAGAGTCAAAACCATGAGTTAAAGTTGGAGGAATATACAGGAGTGGATCATCCCTACTGCTCAAACAACTCACAAACAGATCAGAAATGGTACTAAAACTCACTTAAATTATTTTTTACTCTGCAAACATAAAACAAAGCACTCAGAATGCTCAAAACAAATTTCTAATTAAACAAAATGTCTGAAACTGTTACATATTGATAAAAATATTCAAAATAATTACGAAAACATTTGAAACAATATCCGAATCACATAAAATGTATAAAAAAGGGGAACAACCGTATTTTTTCTTGATGTGCTACTTTTTCTCATTAACTAAAGCTAATCAAAGTATCTGAAGTGTGCAAAGTGTTGGCAAATGTGTGTGTGCAGTATTACAGTACAGCTACTTCATAGAGCACAGTCATTTTAGAGAGATTTTGTGCATTTGAATATTATTACAAGTACCTTGTGTGTGTGCATGTTCGTACATACTTGCTAGGGCCATATTTGCATTGTGTTCAACCATAATTTGTTGGCATGGCAGAGGGATTTTACAGACCAAGTCTGCTTGTGTTTAATAACAATATTGCAGAAAATGGAGAGTGTTTGAGCAGGAGTACTATATTTTCATACAGGCTGCTTTTTCTGACAAAGACGCACGTACACATGCATTTATTCTGCTTAATTTAGCTGGTTCAGAAGCCATTGAAAGAGAGCGTTCATTTGTATATGCAGCTGCTGTGTATGCAGGAGATGTGGAAAACTGCCATATAGTGGTACCGGCTGAAATGCAAGAAGATCCTGAGTGCTTAAAATGTAAATTTAGAGAAATGTGTAATCCCCAAATGAATATTGCAATGGAAAGGCACTTATTTTAGACAAGGAATCAAAAAGCTGGTGAAACTTTTGCAGCATAAGTAACTAATTTTTGAAACAAGGCAAAATGTGCAGAATTGGTGATTTGAGAGATGAGTTAATAAAAGACAGGCTTGTGTGTGGTATTAAGGATGATGCAGTGCGAAAGATTTTGCTTTAAATCAGTGATTTAACTTTGAATAAGGTCATTGAGATTTGTCAGATATATGAGCTCACAGAAAAGCACAAAAATTTGCTTACAAATGAGAAAAGCATGCACATAGCTTCTTCTACTGCTAATGTTGATAGTATGCAGCACATGGTTAAGACATACAGGCCTAAGGGTGGAGCTGCTTCAATGAAACCCAGAGCCTTTCTAGCCAGTTCCAGGGCAGCTCTAGTAAAATCCAGAGAATGCTCAATGAAGCACAGGGGTGGCTCAACAAAACTTGTAGGTAGCCTCATAGTCAACTGTCATAATTGTGGTGGTAATCATGAGTCCAGAAGAGAAAAGTGCTTAGCTTTTGGTCAGCAGTGCCACAAATGTAAAAAGTGGAATCATTTCAAAAGACTTTATAAATCAAACAAGGCTCATTCTTTTATTAAAAGAGAGCATTTAAAGAGACAAACTGATCAACTAGAAAGCTGCAACCCTACCGTTTATGCTGATGGTGTGTCAGTCCTTGGTGAAACAATCAATGCAGTAGATTTGTGGACAAAGAATGAAGCATTTTGTGCTGTTCTGATTAATGGGAGACCTGTAGAGATCAAAGTTGATACTGGTTCAAAGTGCAATGTTATGTCAGCAGAAACATTTACCAAAGTAAGTGCTGGTGAGAAGCTTGATCTGTAACGTATGCCAACCTTGTTGCACTTGGTGGTGAAGAAATTCAAACCAAAGGCTCAGTAGTGCTTTCATGTTACTTTGCTGGGAACAACCATGACTTGCAGTTTTACATAGTCAAGGGACCCGTGCAGTCATTATTAGGCCTCAGAGACACTTTGAAAATGGGACTGCTTTCATTTAATAAGGAAGTATACCATGTAAGCTTGGATGATAACAGCTCAAAATTTGCCCAGACTATTTTTTCTGACTATGCTGATTCTTTTGAAGACAAACTAGGCAAACTCCCAGTTGTGTACTCCATGAAGCTAGACCCTGAGGTAAGCCCAGTTATCAGACCGGCAAGGAAAGTTCTAGTAGCTATGCAAAACAGAGTCAAGGCTGAGCTAGACAGAATGGTGCAGCAAGGACTAATTTGTCCAGTTGAAGAACCAACTGAATAGGTAAGCTCCATGGTAGTAGCTCATAAGAAAAGCTCAGATGATATTAGAATATGTATTGATCCAAGAGATTTGAACAAAGCACTAAAACAACTTCATCATCCAATGCGCAGAAAGTTGCTGCTCTTATGCCAAATGCCACTGTTTTCTCTGTCTTAGATGCAAAAAAGTTAATTCTGGCAAATTTTGCTTGACCGAAAATCTTCATTGCTTACCACGTTCAGTACACCATTTAGAAGGTACATTTGGAATAAATTCTGTCAGTGAAGTCTTTCAGCATGAGATGGAGCAATTATTTTTCTGTCTATCCATGTGCTATTATAATAGATGATATTCTTGTACAAGACAATGGTGAAGTCAAACATGAAAAAAACCTTAAGAAAGTTCTGGAAAGAGCTTGTGATGTGAATCTTAAGTTGAATCCTCAGAAATGTAAATTCAGGCTATGACAAGTTACTTATGTGGGTCATTTGTTTACCAGTTCAGATTTACAACCAGATCCTTCCAAGCAAACAGCAATTCCTGAGATGCCAGCTCCAGACAATGTCCAAGCCTTACAACGTTTTCTTGGCATGGTCAACTATTTAGGCAAGTTCATTCCAGATCTGAGTCAACTTTTGGCACCACTCAGAGAGCTGACACACAAAGGTATAACATGGTCCTGGTCAGAACAATACCAAAGAGTGTTTGATGTCCTGAAGCAGAAAATTACCAGTCCACCTACTTTAAGATACTGTGATGTTCACAAACAAGTAACTCATTTCTGTGATGCTTCTAAGTTTTTTCTTGGTGCAGTCATTCTTCAAGAGGGTAGACTAGTAGCCTATGCATTGAAAACTTTAACCCAAACTGAGATGCAGTATGCTCAGATAGAGAAAGAGCTCTTGGCAATTGTGTTTGCATGTTTGAAGTTCCATGATTATATGTATGGCCAACCTATTCAAATTAAGACTGACCACCAACCTTTAGTTGCTATTTTGAAAAAGCAAATACACACAGCTCCTGCTAGATTGCAATGCATGATGTTCAAATTGCAAAGGTACAATTTCAGTCTTGTTTACACAGCTGATTTGCAGTATAATTAGCCAACCCCATGCAACTACTCAACAAGATATAAGGCATCAATGTAGATTCTGTCCCCTTTCTCATATGTTGGGGGGAAGATTAGTGGGGTAAAAATACATCAGCCAGAGAGAATGTGTGTAGCAGCTACTTGTTGCATACAAATGTGTGTGCTATAGGCTGAAGCTGCTGCTGCTAGCAATAGGCATACACAGAGAGGCAGAAGACTTTGCTGGACAACAACACAAAAGAGTAACTGTGGTACCTGTGGCAGCCTTGATGAACAGCCAGAGCCTGCTTGAGGATACTCATCCCACTGAAAATTATGGTATGTGTTTAAGGTAAGTATGTTAGCCAAAGGAATCATTAACAGAGTAAAAGGCAACATGCTTGGTGTGTCCTAGAACAAGGTAGGGGGGACAGTAACCATTATATCAACCACTTAAACAGCTGCCAAGTCATATGATATGTCATGGCAGTCATCTGGAACACATGTGCTGGCAGCCCTTGCTACTAGCATGATCTCCATAAATGTATGCTACTTGTACAGCCGTGGTTGTCTGTAATATCACTGACAAATCATTGCGGACTGCAGTCTGATATTACTGGGCCACATTTGAATTACATATGTCAAATTCCACTGGGAATTCATGCTAATGCATAACCTGACATTCTAGGCACTTTCTGGGATTGCAATAGCAATAGTTAAATGTGTTCCTATCTGTAGGCCTTTGACTTCCATTATTTAGAAGCAGACATTCCATCTGTACTGCTTTGGATATATAAATAGGTGATGAGAGAGTCATACATATAACAATTTATAATGGTGATGTGCACATCATGTATTTTAAATGCTAGACACAGCTGGATTTGAACCCAGGAGCATGTTCATAGGTTCACAGATGTGTACTAGGTTAATGGCCCTGGAGCCTTTACAATCTTAGCCCACAGAAGTGCACTGGCATCATGCCACTGGACATTAGTTCCCGATGCTTCTATCAAGCCGAGCCACTGGAGTGATCCCGGGGGTGAACTTTCTATTTCCCAGCCACTCATCAAGATTTCTCTTGAAGAAGGCCAGTGAGGTGCTCTGCTTGACATGTATGGGAAGTCTATTCCAGAGTATGGGCAGTCTCTGGGTTATGAACCTGTCCCTCCAGCATGTTCTGTTGATTGTGGTAATGAGGTTGAGGTCTCTGGAGCATGTGGTGTGGAGGGATTGGGATTTCTTTTGATGTAGCATTTCTAACAGAGCTGGGTCACACATGGTTTTGTAAGTCAAGCAAAGATCGCCTCTTAGTAGACGATATGAGACAGAGAATAGCTGGAGTTTTTTTAGTCTGTCCATGTAGGATATGTGTTTAAGGCCTAGGATCCTCTTCATGAGGTACTTTTGTTAGGTTCATAGGTTCATAGGTTCATACTAGGCTATCTGCCCAAGGGCATTTATAAGCCTAGCCAGAGTTTTGTGGCTTTCGCCACCCCTTTAGTTTGGAGGATACTATGCCCATTATTTTGCTGTGCCTCTATCAAGCAGTGACACTGAGATAATCCCTGGGGTATATCTGCGATCTCCCATCCATTGGTCAAGATTTCTCTTGAACAAAGCCAGCGAGTTGCTCTGCCTCACATGTACCGGGATTTTGTTCCACAGCATAGGGAGTCTCTGGGTGATGAATCTGTCCCTCCAGCACGTCCTATTAATAACTGTGTCAAGGTTTATGTCTCCCGCCCTTGTAGTTCTGAGGGATCTAGATTTTTTGAGGTGAAGCATGTTCATCAATTCTGGGTTGGACATGGCCTTGTATGTCAGGCACAGGTCACCTCTGAGCAGACGGTAAGTGGCTGAGTAGAGCTGAAGTTCCTTCAGTCGGGCAGCATAGGACATATTTTTGAGACCCTTTATCCTTTTGGTGAGGAACTTTTGGGGCCTTTCCAGTTGCTGCAGGTGTCATGTCAGATACATTCCGAATGGGGCATTGTACTCAATCATTGGCCTGATGAGTGATGAGTACAGGGGGACGATGACTTCCCTTGATCTAGATGTGAATCCCTTCATGATTAGGTGGGCAATGTAGAAGGTCTTCCTAACTACTTTGGCAACGTGAGTATCAAATGAAAGGTTACTGTCAACCTGGGTACCCAGATCCCTGATAACCTCTTCTGTGCTTAGTGGGTTGCCACCTATATGGTAGCTAGGGGTAACCTTATTTTTCCCGAAGGGTATGACTATGCATTTTTTGGCGTTTAACTTTAGGCCATGGTTCTGGCACCAGTTTTCCATTTCTATAAGACCCTTCTGAAGGATATCTGTGTCAGATGTGTTCTCAACTATGGCGCCCAGTTTGCAGTCATCTGCAAATTTTGTCAGCCATAATCCTCCTGTGTTTGCTTGTACTTCTGAAAAGTAGATGCCGAACAGGAGAGGGCCCAGGACTGAGCCCTGTGGGACACCACTTGTGACAGGCTTTGAGTCTGACATGGCGTCAGCAACTCTGACCCTGTGGGTTCTGTCACTTAGCCAATTTGCAACCCATCTTGTGATGTATGGGTTTACATTTAAGCTGATGAGTTTTTCAATGATACCTGAGTGGGGTATTGTGTCGAAAGCCTTTGCCAGGTCGAGGTAGGCTGTGTGGACTGCCTTTCCCTCATCAATGGCCTTGGTGACTGTTTCAAAAAAGTCCACCAGGTTTAAAAGGCACGATCTGCCCTTGACAAAGCCAAACTGGGTCGGATCCAAAGTCTGCAAGTCTCCTATGTCTTTATTTATGAGTTCCACTATGATCCTCTCCATAGCTTTGCAGATCAAGCTTGTCAAGCTGATGGGACGGTAATTTCCCGGGTCAGTGGAGGCACCTCCTTTGTGAAGTGGGACCACAGTTGCCGTACGTCATCCTTAGGCACGTATCCTGAGGTGAGGCTAAGATTAAACAGCTGCTCTAACTGCGGGTTTAATTCCTCATTGAGTTCGTGGAGCACACATCCGGGGACACCATCTGGTCCCATGGATGCTGTGTTTTTTGCCTTGGAGAGAGCAGTTCTCACCTGAGCGTTAGAGATGTTTGGGGGGCTATAATTCTCTGGTATAGATATCTCACCTTTTGGGGGGGGGAGTTTGCACTGAACCTGTCAGCCAGTATGTTGGCAATGTCTGTAGGTTCAGTAATTTTTACATCATTTTGAACTAATTCTGAGCATATCTGGGAGTTTCCTCCCAGGTTTCTAAAATAGCTAAAGAAGGCCTTATGATTGTCCTTTGAGTCCATAGTGACTTTTCTCTCAAAATTTGCCTTGGATGATTTTATGAGAGATCTTAATTTTTTACTTATAATGATCAACGGTGTTTTCCCTTTTAAGAATTTTGCTCTATCTTGTAGTAGCTTCCTCCTTTTGTTGTAGAGCTTGTTTATGGCTGGGGTCCACCAAACTGGACGGTTGCCTTTGGTACAAAGGGTCTTTGTTTGGGATTGCCTGATCCATGCAGTCCTGTAGGTGCTGGTAGAAGGCATTTGTAAGTGATTCAGCGGCTTGAGTAATGGTTTCCACAGTCTTGGGGGCCTTAAAAGAGACCATACTAGCCTTTAGAAGTGTGAAGTCAGCTTTTGAGAAGTTCTTCACTGTGGTCTTTTTTATCTCAGGTGGGGGCGGGATGTGGACTTCCAGTGAGATTAGTTTATGGTCTGATCTCACCAGTGAATGGTATACTTCCAGTGTTGAACATTGTGACCCCATGTTCGTGATGATGAGATCTAGTATGTTATCTCCTCTTGTGGGAATGGTGACTAGTTGTTCCATGGCATTTGAGTTTATGAACTCTAGGAACCTTTGGGCTAGATTGTTGGGGCTTGAGTAGTGATCCCAGTCTATATTCGGGTAGTTGAACTCACCTAGTATGATGGTGTTTGGAGATACATTCTGAGCCAGTGTAGCAACTGTCTCATGTACACAGACAACCCTTTCCTCTTAACTCACAACACTCAGACTTGTGACAGATGCACTTATATATCCAAACTGGAAGCTATGCATTCTCTAGCCAAAACTGGAATAGCTGGTCAAGAGGAGAAGGTCAACACCTGCACCATACCGCGAGCAACACATAGCTCTCCAGAACACCCACCATCACAGCTCTCACATAAAAACACAAACCACACACCAACCTTCTTGGAGGCTCTCAATAGAAATTTACCCAAAAAACAGAGACCTCCAAGGCAGAAATGCACTCGACCATCACAAAACAGCACAAACCACAAGACACATAGCTCACCTACACAGTGTGCCCCTCAACCTAAGCCCCTAAGGCAAAGCAGCTTGCCCAATACACTAATCATAGGTGACTCAATAGTGAGGCACACTGATGACCCACTCACTAGCTTGACTAAGGAGAAGGTAACAGTCAGCTGTCTATCAGGTGCCAGAATCCAACACATATCACACACACTCAGGCCACTCCACAACAAGTACAAGTCTAACTCTGTCACTGTCCATGTGGGTGTGAATGACCTGAGATGCACTTCCATGGAAGAGCTCTCGGATTATGTGGCCTAGGCAGGTATGATCGTAGCCCTGAGCAGCATCCTTCCATCACCCAGAATGATACCGCAGTACAAGCAGAAAATGATTGACTTCAACAATTGGCTAAGTTTCTGGTGTCATTCTAAGAGGATCCAGTATCTGTCTGCTTGGGATGACATGATTGACAGACCTCGATGCTTTGCCAAAGATGGCCTGCATCTGTCACCCCTGTGTTTCCGGATACTGGCTAAGGCTCTTGCCACCCCTTAGTGCCTTTTTTAGCCGATGTTCAAAAGACCAAATTACAACTGTAACAGCTATAAATAAATGCAATCTGAGGATCATGCTGCTCAGCACTAGAAGTCTAAATCTCAAGATGCACTTGCTCAAAGCACTCCTCAAAATGGAGAACATCAACATTTGTGCTGTAACAGAGACCTGGATTAAAGCAGCAGAAATCCCCCCTGCACTACCAGGCTATAACTCATTCCATACCTTTCAGCCCCAGAACATGGGCTGAGGCACTAAAGGTGGTGGTGTCTCCATATTCATAAAGGATATGCACACCTCCAGACTAGTAGCCCAGTATAATGCATCTGAGATACTTCAGGTACAACTAACATTGGGTAAGACAGCGATTCAGGTCATAGCCTGCTTTAGGTCCCCAACCACGTCCCAAGACTCTCACTCCATGTTCCTAAGCACCCTGGAAACTATTAGTGTCCAACCCAACACTCTCATACTAGGTGACTTCAATTACCCCTCCATCAACTGGGAGAACTAGTTATGCACTGGCCCAATGCTTCCTGGAATTCATCAGTTCCAGTGCCCCGAAGTAGCTCATTCTTACCCCCACTAGAGGAAGCAACATCCTTGACCTGGCTATTACTAACATGGGCAATCTTTGCTCTACACCAGTAGCCAATTCCTCCCTGGTTAGATCCGACCACAAACTAATCACCATGGAAATCCACATCTCACCCACACGCCCTGCAAATGTAACCACCATGAAAACTTCTCCAAAGCTGACTTTGCACTCCTAAAAACAAAGGTGGTTAACTTCACAGCACCCATATCAATGAAAAATAGATGCATGATTGTCAAATCAAACACCAATGCACTGTACAAACACATACATAAATGTATGAAACTAGCCATACCCAACAGAACCAAGACATTCTCCTCCAAAAAAAGGAAGCCAATCTGGTAGTCCCCTGCCATTAATAAACTCTACAACAGAAGGAAGAAACTGTTGCAGAAAAAGGTGAAGTCCCAAGACTGGAAAAACTCCCTTATTAGCTTCAGCAAAAAGTTGAGATCCCTCATCAAACTCTCTAAAGCCAGCTATGAAAGCAGAATTGCAGCAGACACTAAAAACAAGCACAAAGCCTTCTATAGTTATCTCAAGAATCTCCACGGCAATACCCAGGTTTGCTCTAAGTTCCTGCACAATGGTACCTCCTATACTGAACCAACAGATATTGCCAACATACTGGCCGACAGATTCAGTGCCAACTTTACCCCTCTCTCCCCCCCTAAAGGACCAATCACAATATCAGAAGAATATCAGGCACCCAGCATTACTGCAGCAGAGGTTAAAGCTGCATTGTCCAAGGCCAGAAATACAGCTTACATGGGACCCGACAATATCCCTGGAAGTGTTCTACATGAACTACAAAGTGAACTGGCAACACATCTGTGTGCTCTGTTCAATCACAGCCTCACCTCAGGCTTTCTTAATACTGAATGGTGCACTGCTACAGTCATCCCTCTCCATAAAGGGGGAGCGACTACAGACCCTGGGAATTATCACCCCATTAGTCTGACAAGTCTGATATGTAAGAATATAGAGCGCATCATCACAGACCTAATTAACAAGGATACAGGAAATCTCCAAACTCTAGATGGTTTTGTGAAAGTTAGATCATGCCTGCTCAACCTGGCTGACTTCTTTGAGGTAGTCATCAGAGCTGTGGTTGAGGGCAAGGCAGTTTATACAGCCTACCTCGATCTGGCCAAGGCCTTTGATACCATTCTCCACTCAGGAATTATTGATAAACTCACCAAACTAGGCATCAATCCCTATATCACTAGGTGGGTTACAAATTGGCTCAGAGATATAACCCACAGTCTGAAAGTAGCAGACTCCAAGTCAGACTGCTGACCAGTCATGAGTGGAGTCCCACAGGGATTGTCCTGGGTCCTCTCCTGTTTGGGATCTACTTCTCAAAAGTCCAGTTCAACAGAGAAGGACTCCAGCTGACCAAGTTCGCAAATGACTGCAAGCTGGGAGCCATTATTCACTCCCCAAGTGATGTAGACATCCTACAGAAAGGCCTCACTAAGACCAATGACTGGTGTCGAAACCATGGCCTTAAGCTTAATGCCAAGAAATGTGTCATCATCCCCTTTAGGAAAAACTCAGTTCCCACTAATTACCACATCGATGGGAGCCCACTGAACACTGAAGGTGTTATAAGAGATCTGAGGGACACAGGTTGACAGCAACTTCTCCTTCGACCACTACATTGCTGCTGTGGTCAGAAAGTCCTTCTATGTGGCACAACTCATTACCAAGGGTTTTGCATCCAGGAACAAAGAGGTCATCATCTCTCTCTACTCTTCCCTCATTAGGTCAATCATCGAGTATAATGCCCCATTTGGCATGTACCTCACTAGACTCATGCAACAACTGGAAAGGCCACTTAGAATGACACCATATCCTCTTAGAATGACACCAGAAATTTAGCCAGTTGTTGAAGTCAATCATTTTCTGCTTGTACTGCAGTATCATTCTGGGTGATGGAAGGATGCTGCTTAGGGCTACGATCATACCTGCCTAGGCCACATAATCCAAGAGTTCTTCCATGGAAGTGCATCTCAGGTCATTCACACCCACATGGACAGTGACAGAGTTAGACTTGTACTTGTTGTGGAGTGACCTGAGTGCGTGTGATATGTGTTGGATTCTGGCACCTGATAGACAGCTGACTGTTACCTTCTCCTTAGTCAAGCTAGTGAGTGGGTCATCAGTGTGCCTCACTATTGAGTCACCTATGATTAGTGTATTGGGCAAGCTGCTTTGCCTTAGGGGCTTAGGTTGAGGGGCACACTGTGTAGGTGAGCTATGTGTCTTGTGGTTTGTGCTGTTTTGTGATGGTCGAGTGCATTTCTGCCTTGGAGGTCTCTGTTGTTTGGGTAAATTTCTATTGAGAGCCTCCAAGAAGGTGGGTGTGTGGTTTGTGTTTCTATGTGAGAGCTGTGGTGGTGGGTGTTCTGGAGAGCTATGTGTTGCTTGCAGTGTGGTGCAGGTGTTGACCTGCTCCTCTTGACCAGCTATTCCAGTTTTGGCTAGAGAATGCATAGCTTCCAGTTTGGATATATAAGTGCATCTGTCACAAGTCTGAGTGTTGTGAGTTAAGAGGAGAGGGTTGTCTGTGTACATGAGACAGTTGCTACACTGGCTCAGAATGCCCAAGTTCACCATGTTAGTAGGAGAAAGCACAGGGAACTGACCTTTAGACATGCCAGAAGAGATGGTCATTATTACTAAATACTGGAGCTGTTCCTTATATATTCTTTTTACAGGAAAAATGTCACTCAAGGTGCCTGAATCTGTACAGAGCACTGTCAAATACTTGGGGGGAAACTAATACATAGACCCTGATAATTTAAGGATGAAGTATTTAGGCAGATATTCTGAAGTTAGAAAGAAATCAAGTAGTACTTGCTGAGAAATAAAGAATCAGCTTGTCAAAAATGATGAAAAGAGGGGAGTTGCATGAATGGTTACTACCTGGCTACTACTAATGCTGGTCTCAGCACAGCTTTACTCTGTTGGGATAAAATACTCCATTGCTTCTTCTCTCACCAGAAGTAAAATGTTAGTACCAATCCCAAGAAAAGAGGCAAGCCACAGCCTGTTTGGTGATCCACAGTCTTGTTCCAGATGTTGCATGGGTCTGCAGGCTTGTAGCCTTTTTCTGGTAGATGCCTCGAATAGCAACAAGACCAATCAGGTACTTTAAGTACAGACACTCACTCTCCAACCAGAGTCAGGAATCAATGCACTCTGCTCCTACTCTCACCAGGATCAGAATGTAAGCACAAGTTCCAAGCTGTCACCTATAAATCAGTTATTAAGTTTCTGGTAATCAGCAGTCTCCAGGAAAAAATGTAACTGCACCCCTTCTCTCACCAGGAGAAAACAGAAGCATTAATCCCAAGATGACTACTGAGAGGCAGAATGTGGGCTCCCAAATAACTGGTGGTCTTGCAATAGATGCTTAAAGGTAAGATGAAAAAAATGGTTTATCCTAAACACTGCAGTGTACACTAGAGGAGTTAGATGCAAAAGTTGGTAACCTAAGTTTCACCTGTCTAAAAAGTTAGGTTTTAGTGGAGAGTCACTGTTTTAAAACAGCAAGATAGATTGAAAGGAGGTGGTCACTTTTGTATTCTGGTACTATGGAATACAGTAGGATGGCCAATAAATTTAAATAGTTGAAGGGGAGTGATTTCACAAAATGATGATTTTGTGCTTACTCACAGCAGCCAGTAAAAGAAGTGAAGAAATGAGATATATGGTCAAATTAACATAAGGCAAGTCAACTAGAAAGACAATGGTGTTTAAGAACACAACAGTAAGCAGGTGGGAAGGTGGGAACATTTTCTGTCTGACTCACAAGAGACAGAGCTGTGGTCTCTTTTCAAGTTTTAATATGCAGTTAAAAGCAGAAAATGACTACAGTAATACTGAGCACGTTATGTGGAAAAATAAATTATCAGAGCGCTGTCTCCTTTTACACTTTATTGATTCATGTTGTTTCAGATCTTGCATTTACACATATGGATAGCTGTCTAGGACTTCTGTTAACTTACATGTTTACCCGACTCAATTATTGATTGCAGTCTACAGCCTATTTCAGACAATGAGCAGACTGCAACATTGACTCTTAATACTGTGCAATTCCACCTATTGCCCTTTAAATAGGATGCATTCCCGCCATCATGTGATCTATTCTAACTTTCAAAAATGTGCCCCGTCGCTTAGCATTGCACAAACTCACATAACCAATGTTAAACTTAACAATGTGCAAACATAAAAAGACCATTGGCCATGTTTAAGTGATGCTTAGCATTGCACAACTTTTCTAAATTTAACAATAATTGAATTTAAAGTGAACCGATGTTTCAGTGACCTGACACAGTTTCACAGCAGTATATGTAAAAGGTATTACTGCCCAGGACTCAAGCCTGGGACCTACTGCACTGTAGGTCATGACTCAACCTACCTAGCCATTGGAATAGTGAAGGGAACGCATGTATCTTCAGATATACTGCAAATATGCCACTGTAAGCGTAGCACAGCTTTGCTGCATAGATTTATGCAATGCTACGCACTGCACAACTACAACAATTAAATGCATCTGTTTCTATTTTTAGAAGTCTAACAGTTGTCTAATGCATGAGTGCACAGTGCTAAGCATAGCCAAATAACACAGTGCATTGCACAAACAAGCACATAAAAATATGTCTGGAACATGTCTGTTGTATGAGTGCACAGAGCTAAGCATAGCTAAATAATGCACTGGATCGTGCAAACAAGCACATAAAAGTGAAAAAATTAAAATAAATCTAAACCAGTGAAATAAATTGTCTTGTACCCTTTTCGGTCAGGTTAATGGGCTTAAATGTATGTGGGTGTGCTGTCGTTCTTACACAGATTCAATATCTGTGTTGTTCTAACCTCCCTTAGGTGCGCACCACAATTAATATTCATGGCGTGCTGCTGAGGGAAGATTGTGGCCATGTACATGGATACATTCTGTGTAGGCTCTACATAGATGTACTAAGTTCATAAGAGCAACATTTAAAGTATGTCCCTATTTTTAGGCCTTTGTCCCCCTGTTTTTTGGGGTTTTGTCCAGATTTCTTGCACTAAGAGGTTGAGAGGTATGTTTAGCACACCTTATCACAATGAATTAGTAATCCATCTAACATTGTCCTGCATTTGCTACAGCTTTAGAATAAAAAGGCATAACAAAACCTGAACTGTGTCTCAGTTCTAGCTAAAGATTTATAGACATTTAAAATAAATGCATTTCCATCATATTTAACTAGAATACTCTAGAAAACAGACTGCCCTCTCACACATAAAAATAGGGCCAGATTCTGTAAAGATTGCTAAAATTGCTGATAATAATATAATATGTAAATGTGCCACAGTGAGCTCAGAATACCCCGGCGCATGAGGGAGTGTCTAAGTAGCAACTGCGCACTAGCCATACCCACAAGTAATGTGTGTGTAATGAAAAATCATTGTGAAAGCATGATGTGCATTAACAAAGTTATGAAAAGATTATTTAAATTCAAACATCCTAACAATCTTACATACACATCTATAACAGAATCTCTCCAGTAAGTAAGGACAACTATAGAATATAACTAACCCCATTATTATAACAAATGTTAACTATCCCAATCTAAGCTGCATGACATTCTTAATACATATCTTCAGAAATCTGTCTGGGAACATTAGGGACAAGTAAGCTTAAACACAACTACAAATATCTCCATAAGTCATGTACCCATAAATATGCTAGCTATCACTTAGGATTCTGACAGAATCCAAAAAAATTCAAATAAAACAATTAATAAAGGTAAAGGGCAATCATGGCCACATTGCCACAGCTAACATTAGCTAATAATGGGTCCAGGGCTTGTGTGGAGAACACAGGTATCACACACATCCAAGGAAAGTGAGAGCTAGAAATGAAAATGTGGGGTATGGGTGAAGAAGAGGGACATACAAGAGGGATGTCTGAATAGGAAAATCTGAGGGAAAGTCACAGGGGCATGGGCAACATTTTTTTGGATAGGAATAGGCCCCAATTTTACATATATTTTTAAGAAAAGAGGGAAAGTTAAAGATATGGAAAGTGGAGGAAAAAGACATTACAGCAGGTATACCCATGCAACAAATATCACAACACATGACAGTCAAAGGTTGGAAAAAAAAACAGTAAGAACAGATATGTTACACAGATGGCACAGTGCACAACACAGGTAATGAAAAGTTATCTAACAGGGTGGGGATGCATACCAGCCATGGTGAAATGCAGAAAAACATATCTACCTATGCATATTATGACATGTTACAAACTGTATGTCAGTCATACCTGGATGCATATGACCCATGGTAGATGTGTGCTGTAGGGTAATAAATAAGGATCACAGTACACATTGGGTAAATAATCCAAATCCAAGTAGTCTATCAGCAGTGCAAGTCAAGCACCATCACAGATGGTGTCTAACAATGCAGGTCTAAGAATGCTAGATAACTCCAGCAGAGGACAGAACTGAACTAACAACCATACGTGTGAAAGGCAAACAACATGAACAGTACCAAACAACAGTACTGCGACAAAACAGCAAAATGGCTGCTAAATACACAAGGCGTATATAACCCATCCAAACGTGTGATGGGAAGTATATATGTCAGACAAATAAGCCATGTCAAAGGCAACACACAGGTGTAGGAATATATTTATGACTGTCAGTGGCTTAAATGGAGCATACATTAAAGCAATATCAATATACATACACACACCAATGACATGTAAGAATATTTACAAAAATATAACACTACAGCTTAAATGATATATCAGGTTGTGCACATGGCTTTCAACAATGTACATTGGTTAACACACAAGTATAATGAGAACAAGGATGTATTGTAAGCAGTAGCCAGTGACTTGTGTGCAGATGTCCTGCATCTGTAAAATGCCCATACATTTGGCACATGTTCACCATCTCAACAACATAATACATGGCAATGGTCAATAACTACAACAAAGGCAAACATGTCTATAAATATAATATCGAAATATGATTGCGGAATGGAGTTGGACAACCTAGGCCCACATCAGGGAAAAGCAGGACAAGGTAAGGTGACACACTGCAAATCCATGTGTACAGCAAACTGGGTGCTGTAGAAGCCAAACTAAAATACATTTAAGCGAATGGCAAATGTATGCCACATGGGCAGAATGATTTCTAATGCCCACAGAAATGGCTATGTATAAATCACATACATACAATAATGTGCAGTCATGTAACATCAACACTGCATAGGTAAGCAAACTAAGAATTTCAAGCACATACACAAATACTGTCATGCAAATGTTGAATAAACAATCACACGTGTATGTTACGCACCCTGCTCAGTACAGAGGAAAGGACACTCCTGTGAGCACCATTACAGCACATTAGCGGTAAGTCAGTGAATGCTCACATGTCAAAGGTACAATTGTCTGTCACTATGGATCCAACCATGTGCAGAGACATATACAATCAGTTAATATATTTGTGGAAGGTGTAACTTTATGTGAATAAGTAATACACATGGAAACATAAAATACAGCAAACATGGCTTAATGTACTGTTACAACATAAATTATCTGTAACACTGTGTATACATTAATGCTACATTTGTGTTTGATGCAGCCAGAAAAGTAGGATTGCCCATAGCTATGACATACCTGTATATGACTCCACATAGTTTCATATTTTCATAGTTTAGTACTGGACTATCTGCCCTGGGGCATTTATAAGCCTAGCCATAGTGATGTGGCTTTCACCACCCCATGTAATGGTACAAAAGTGTACAGAATAGATTTAGAATACTGTGCCTCTGTCTAGTAGTGACACAGTGAAGACCCCCTTACATAATAGAATTAGTTTACTGTGCCTCTGTCTAGTAGTGACACAGAGATGACCCCCGGGGTAAACCTATGATCTCCCATCCACTCGTCAAGATTTCTCTTGAAGAGAGTCAGTGAGGGGCTCTGCCTAACATGAACTGGGATTCTGTTCCAGAGTATGGGAAGCCTCTGAGTTATGAATCTGTCCCTCCAGCATGCCCTATTCATATTTGTGCTGAGGTTTAAATCTTTAGCTCTCGTGGTTCTGATGGATTTGGATTTTTTGAGGTGGAGCATGTCCATCAATTCCTGATTGGACATGGCCTTGTGCGTCAGGCACAGATCACCTCTGAGTAGGCAGTATACTACTGAATAGAGCTGGAGTTTCTTTAATCTGGCAGCATATGACATATGTTGGAGACCCTTGATCCTCTTGGTGAGGTAATTTTGGGGTCTCTCCAGCTGCTGCAAGTGCAGGGTGAGGTACATCAGCATTGTCAACGCATGGCACACAATACCACACTATGCCAGTGGGACGGTATGACAACTTTCATCCAAAGCACATAGTAAATGACATGTCCTTCTCTTGCCCATACATGATATGGCAATCCACAAATCCAAACCATACCACAGTGATAATGCTGGACTATGGCCAACATCTGTTGTCTGGCAGTTGCCCTTAGTAGAACACTTACTTACAGGCTAATTGTTGCAGGAGTAGCTGCAAGTTAATTTTCATAATGCATGGGCTGCAGAATGTTTGAGGAAAGTGTAATGTGTTAATGTGTGTCATGCACGCATTGAGACATTATTAAATGTCACATGATGATAACACATAACCATGGCAGCTACATGTTATGCATGCACAACAGTGCATATACAGTCCAATCAATTATATGGCAATCAGCATGTTGGCAGCATAACATAATTGGAGCACACAAACAACACTTATGAGCTGGCAAAACCAGGCTGATGGGGCTGATATTCACATTTGACTTTATGGACTCTCTCCCTGAATGAGTCATGCATAGGCCATGTCATATCATGGAAGAATGACCCCAATCATATCTGTGATCAAAACACATCAGTCACAACCTCCCAGATATCCTCCCAATAATCGTCTCTGTTCCAGTACTAACATCGTCTCCTCCGGGGTGCAGCAGGCATGATGGCGAAGGCAGATTTGGGCCCAGTTTCCTCATCATCATCACCATCATCATCATCATGTGAGGAGTCCAGCAATAGCCTGGCATGTGCTTGTTATTTGTGTTTGAGAGGCAAACATCCACAAATCCAATTCTTTGTCAAGATGAATTCCAAAATGCTATAGAAATGAAAGGCAAATGTCTATCATGCAGCACATGCCCATGAAGATCATAGCTGATCTTAATATGAAAGTGATGTGCATTTCTGCCTAACATGCTTAATTAGCATACTACCCACTGATGACTTCTGCAAATACAAATATGAGACTGAAGGTGTAGTAGCATACATCAGACTTACTATTTAAAACACAGTTTAATTTTAAATGATGCAAACATTAGCAAGTAGCAGAATTATAATCTACACAATTGCTGCTAGTGAATGGTTCCTAATGCACATAACACATTCCCTATGTCACTTTATCTATAGTTATGGATATGACCAATAACAGGGAGAATGTGTCCATTACCAGTGTGAGCAGTCCAAGCAAGGCTGTGCAGTGGTATGCATAATACAGCTTACTAGTGTGAATCAGGACATCACCTGAACATTTCAATAATCACCAGCATGAAGCATGGCACTCATACACAAAGCAAGCACATGTAACATTTCTGAAATTTGAATGGAACAGGCCCGACACTGCCTCATGCCACATTTACATAACTATACTTTGAAAAAAACCTTGTAAACATCCATATAACATTATTATTGTGACTTGCACTCTTTAATAATGTTGTCTTCCTCAGTAAACTGTTCATCTGAGTGTATGGCAGTAGGTCATTTTTCCCTTTCTTTTTCACTTGCATGCATTCCCTGAGCAGTTATGTTTGTGTGTAATTGTAAATGTAAATGTGAGGTTCCACTGAAATTTCTCCCCTACTCCCCAACTGATAGTCTAAAGGAAATATCATATACCACATTCTACACAACCATTACTAGAGAACAGGTCTTCAATGCAGTTTCCAAGGCCAAATACACTGTATTGATAGGCCACAATAACATCCTGGGATGCTTAATAAATAGCATGAGACATGCCCTCTCTGGGCCTCTTGAATACATTTTCAACTAGATCCTACAGTCAGATTTTGTGGCCAAAGAATGGAAAATGGCTGCAGTCACTTCCCTGCACAAAGGAGTTCAAAACACTGGTAAATACAAGCCCATAAGTCTGACCAGCTTCATATGTAAGACCATGGAAAAAATCATCATGGACATGATAAATGAGGACAAAGGTAACATGCAAATGCTGGCCCTATCACAGTTCAGCTTTGGTAAAGGAAGGTCATACCATTTAAAACTGGTGGACTTCAATAAGAGGGTCACCAAAGCAATGGATGAGAGCAAGACTGTGCACACAGCTTACCTCAACCTGGCTAAGGTAAGCTGTGCACACAGCTTACCTCAACCTGGCTAAGGCTTTTGATACAATACCTTATGCAGGCATTATAGACAAGCGCAATAAATTAGGTATAAGCACTTTTATCCAATGCTGGATAGCCAAATGGTTCAATAATAGGACACATGAGGTCAATATAAGTGAGGCCACCTCCACCAAGAGCCCGGTCATTAGCAAAGTCTCCCATGGCTCACTGATAGGGCCACTGCTTTTTGACATCTAATTCTTTTAAGTGGAAGCAAGGGGTGAAGTTTTTTGGCTGACTAAGTTTGCAGATGATTGCAAGCTGGGGTTATCATTAACTCCTATGCATACACAACCATTCTTTGAAAAGGCCTATCTCTGACTAACAAATAGTGCCAAAGCCATGGTCTTAAAATCAACTGTAAGAATTGCATAATTATACTGATTGGAAAGTCAACCATCCTGGATAATTAATATGTTGATAATACACCTCCGGCAGTCAACACAGTGGTCAGGAATCTGTGAATGCATACTTAGAATAGCCTTAACTATGACCACCAGTTGGCCACAGTGGTGAGGAAAACCTTTTGTGTTGCACAAGTTATAAGTAAGGTCATGGCAGATATTTCCAAAGAGGTCACTATCCCATTGTTGTTTGCCCTTAATACAACAATAACATAGTACACTGCCCCCCTCAGTATGCAAAAGATCAGAGATATGCAGAAACTTCAACTGGATCACTGTTTAAATAAAACAAAAAATACAAGGCATAAAACAATCTGCCTTATGCAGACTGCTTTAAAGACATTTCCCTCTACTCATTCTGATATACATTGCTGAGCGATGATTGGCTTACAAGGCATCCAGAAACTCCACAGTTATCAATCTCCTGCATATACGTAAGTCAAACAGTACCAGAAATACAAGGTCTAAGGACCAGACTTTTGTCTGTGATTTAAACATAACATGCTAGAAAGACAGATATGTGTCCCACAGACTGCACCTTCAAGGAACAGGCTTCATTCAAATCCATGTGAATTTGATTTGTCTATTACACAATTTAAGAATAACCTAGACCAGTGGATGGGGAATTAGAAATTTACACCGAGCCTATCATCCATGTCCATTATGGATAGAGGTATATTATAAATGCCTGGTCCTCAATGTCCTAATTGGACACAGGACATCATTATTACTTTTTAAACACTTGGCTAGTCTTAGAAAGAGCCCCAGGTCATTAGCATAGTAAAACATCTATGCATGTATGTATTTGTAAACTGTAACCTCTGCATGTAATGACTCAGATGAACAGCCACTAAGTGTCATTGTTGAGATGACAATATTGTAGAAAGTAGGCAATCCATATGACAGACATCTGAGCCATGCAGCGTTATAAATGCCTGTACACACATCAAAGTAATGAATACAACAGTAACAAATATTTATGTTCAATAACCACAGCCTGTGAAATATAAGAATATGATATATTGTGTAATAACAGTATTGTATGTGTACAACTGTATGCATTACATACCTACAATTATTACCAATTAGTAACATGCAAAATGCAAACATCCTGATGATGCTTGCTGATTATAAAATGTTTCAAAGAAATACTGATTAGCAGAAGTATCAGCAAACTTAGGATATAGTTGTGTTGTAACAAAAACACTCAATGTATTGTAGGCAGATGTTATACCAATTTTGAAATGAAGGGCATGTTGCACAGTCTACAAATGACAGTGTGAATACTAACACAGCAGACACACAGTCAGTCTGTGAATAGGCAGGCTATTCACAACAAATTAGTCACTGGGAAACACAGCTACACATACAGGTGTGCCAAACCATGCATTATAAGCAACAGTCAAAAGACTAACCCTGGGATTCAGTAAACTCTGTGCAGGCCCCATGTACAGCCTACATGGAGTGTATCTGTGTACACGGCCCTGTAGTGTGTTTGGCAGTAATGCACATTCATGGTATGCATCACATGTAAGTGAGGTTTCATGGTGTGTCCCAGTTGCATTGGCCATGAAACCTCATAGAAGAACACAGATAATGAATTCATGTGAGCACCAATGGTCTGCCCCCATCATGCATATGCAGAAGAGTCTTACGTCCTACATGAAAAAACATCCTTCCCAAATGACTGTCTGAAACCCACATATCTTATACCATCTTTTCTCCATTTATTTCCACTTTTATTTTTAGTTTTACCCCATGTTTGCTCGAAGCGCCACGGCGCTTGCTAATGTTTATGGTGTTTGGACAGGGGGACCTCCCATGTATTAGACATAACCAGACATCTAAAAATAGAAACAAGAAGCTTTCAATTAACAGCACTGCACAATGCTGTGCATTGCACAAACTCAGTAAGCATAGCTGCGGTACGCTCATACCTTGAAGTTAACAATGACTACTATAACTACTTTGATCATGTCACTGCCCTTGTGGTGACATGGGTTAAGTGTTGGACTAGTGTGCAGATGGTCCTGGGTTTTAATCCATGGAATGCAAGCTTTTCTTACCATGGTATGACACTGCAGCTTATTATCTGATTGTTTTTGCCAATATATTTGAAAAAGGTGCATGCTGCTTGGCATCACGCAAATGTTAGTATGTGTGGCAGTAAGCGGCACTCACCATTTATGAATATATCAAAATCCAGACAATGCACATTTTCAGTAAAAGCAATTGGCAGTAAAACATGGTATTTAAAGTGGAATTACCAGGAATTGCACTTTATACATTGAGGTTTGACTTGTGCAGCAATGTCTGGCGCAGGTGAAGGTGTGCACTTTAGAGCACAGTGCTGGGGAGTCCAGGAGTCCAAGGTTTTTATTGGGCTCCTGGTTAGTGGTCATGGCCCACGCCTGTTGCAGGAAGACTATATTGGCACCCAATACAAAGTGGAACCCTGGGAAAGTTTGGCAAAGGCACTTACCAGTGCAGCTGATATCCGCACACCAGTGAACAGTGTCGTCACCACTATGATGATGTTTGTATGAGAAAGAGGGATACCCTTGATCACAGGATCAGGGATTGCCAAGTGGGGAGCACTCCAGTGATGTGTAAGTATGATTTACATGTATTACCTGAAAATACTTAAGCTGGCTATGGCGAACACTGGTATCCATAATACTTCTTCTTTTCCCTCTTTCCACAGCTATAAGAGAGGGCCTCGAATGTGAGATCCCACAACTAGGCAACTGGAGAGGATAAGACAAGCATGTGGTAAGTAATAATTATATAAAGCACTCTTATTGCAGCCTTAGCAGTTATAGATGGATTAGTTGCTATTATCAGACTTTGTGATGAATTTGGAAATTCATATCTGCACAGTAGCTTTCAATACTACTTCTGTTTGCTGAAACCCCAGATTTAAGAATCACTGCTTTGCTCTGGTCATTGTTGGATTCATGGTTGTCTGCCAATACTTTATATTGAAGTCACTAATTAAATGAGTGTCAAAATGTTATGTTAAATCAAATGTTATGCAACTATCCATGTGTGTAATAGCAAAATTTGGAATATGTTCCTAATTATGGGTCCTTGTACACCCAATATTTTGTATGTCAAGATATCCTGCTCTAAAGGATGGAGAGGTGTGGTCTGACACACAAAGTAACAGTTGCGTTTTCCCAGATAACAGTGATCATGAGTTTATAAAGTGCTGTTACCACAAGATATAAAAGCATTTATGTTGTCTCCATTTCCCCTTTTTTTTGTTTATTCAGAAAATACTGGAGCACATACACAACGCAGGCACACATAGATTGTTATTACCTGCTGCTTTTTGAATACATCTGTCTGTAATACAGGCTGAAGACACTGCTGCTGCTGGCAATAGCCATACACAGAGAATGTGAAAAGTTTGAAGGGTACATAGACACTAGAGGAACTGAGCGATCTCTCTCAGCATTGACTCACAGAGACAAATGCAGGAAACCATCCTGGTGGAAAGTAAGGTATGTGTTTAAATGCTATTCCTAGTCTCTGGGACATTTCAATAGCAGGGGGCATGCTTGGTGTGTTACAGGTATCACCATTCATGATCTTCAAAACATCACTGCATGGTATGGTACCACATGGCAAATTTAAACATTAGTAGTTCTGAGTATATATTCAGTAGAATGCTACAATTGTATTATGTATTACATTATCCTAAATTAATGTGTGCCTTACATTGGAGTCATGTACATAGGACAACAAGAAATGAGGAACAGGATAGGGTCTACATTAACCATGAGGTGCACAACTTAAACTGCCAAGGCATGTTGAACAGCATGAGTATCATCTGCCACACATGTGCTGGCAATCCTGCCTGTTAACATGAATCCGCTTTGTGTCCCATCTCCCAACTGCTCCAGATGTGTGCTCTGGGGGATATCTCACAGGGTCACACAGGACCTTGCCCTTAACCCATTAAGCTGTCTACTTAACAGCTTAGGCCATGGCTATAATTTGCATCCTAGAAAACACCAAAGTCTAAACACTTCTCATCTTATAGGTTCATAGGTTGGTACTAGGCTATCGGACCTAGGGCCTATACAAGCCTAGCCATAACAATTCCCTGGCTATTTCTTCCCACACTATTTACTTCCCTGGACCCCTGTCTTCTCTTTGTCGATGATTTAAAACAGCACAGCTGCAAGTTGTCAAAACTTTTTCAGACGATATTAGAATGTCATTTGGCCTTGATAAATATGCAAAAGCAACCTTTAAAGCAGGAAAACTGCAGCACCAGGAAAACATCAGTTTGGGACAAGAATGTGATATAAAAGAACTTGAGCAAGAAGGAGTGTATAAATACTTGGGAACTGATGAAGGATCAGCAATAAAACATGAACAAATGCAAGTAAAACTTAGTAAGAATATTTTAGAAGACTTAATTAATCCTGAAAATAGCATTGACATCTAGGAACAAAATCCAAGCTATAAACCAATTTGCTCTTCCTGTCCTAACTTACAGTTTTGGAGTGATTGATTGCTCCAAAAACGTATTGGATAGATTAGATATTAAAACAAGAAGGATGCTTGATGCTCAACAAATATTTTATAAAACTCTGTGCATACCAAGATTATAAATTCCCCATTCCGAAGTAGGGATGGGCCTCCTTGAAATTGATTACATGTATAGATCTGCAATTGTGGGACTCCACACATATTTGCTGACCTCACAAGACCCAAACGTAGTGAAGGTTTTGAAACATGAGGTGAATAAATCTAAGATGACTTCCTTGCTTAGCAGAAGCATATTGGTGTCAAGCAGGAATGGAAATCAAACCAGAAGTATATAAAAATCAGGCAGCAACTGAATGTGCCAAAAAAACAAAAGAAACAATATAAGGTGAAGGATTAGATGAAAAGGCAAGAAATGTGGAAAATGCATAAATATAGTTGCAAGTATAGAAAACTTCTGGAAGAAGCTCATGTTGATCAGAAATAAATGCAGGAATGGTTAAGGAGAGGTGGATTCAAACCAAGAGATGAAAGGTTAACATTGACGGCACAAGATAATGGGCTATAAGCACTTTGGTTTACAAAGTCCATTGAAATTGTGAGAGAAACAGACAAATGTAGGTTTTGTAAAATAGAATTGGAAATAGTTGCACACCTAGTTGCTGGTTGTGACATACTAATGGCAGAAGGACTGTATTATACTGAAAGGCATAATAATGTGGCAAGACTGCTGTAGTGGGGATTGTGTAAAAATTATGGTACTGAAGTGGTTGAGAAACACTGGAAACATGAGCCACAAGCATCATAGAAAATTATGAAGTTTACATCACATGGGAGCATCCATTGCCAATAGTTCAAAAGATAGATGCTAGAAAACTGGATATAGTGGTCCATGAAAAGAAGACAAAAGTAGCATTGATCATTGAAATCACCACACCCAGTGACTACAGTGTCCTGTGTACAGAGAGACACAAAGTCATACAATATCAGGAACTGCAAGTAGAAACTAGAGCAATATGTTAGAAGGAAACCCAGATAGATCCAATAGTAGTTGGAGCAACGGGTCTTATAAAAAGAGTCTACAATCATAATTAGATATGCTACCATTACACATAACTCTGTACGAATTACAGACAGAGTCATTACTGGGCACTTTACGGGTGCTGTGAAGAGCACTTTTGGCTGACATCAAAGAGTAAAACAATACTAATTTCATGAACTTTAATCGTACTTTGACTTAGGAATGTGGTCCATTCCCGTCATGGTATTAGTAATCCAAAAGATTTGGAGAAATTAAAAGAGGGTGGATGCCTTTGCTCCCCACTCACAAAATAACAGTCAGTGCTTGTTCATACTAGACAACATGGCTTTACTTATTTGCTGACTGGATAAAATATTCCCACTTTATCCTTAAACATTGTAAAGGCAATAATATAGAATTGTGTTTAACACACACTTGGTACCACGGTCCTGGTCAGATGATTGCTAACTGAGCAAGGAACACAGCATGTTAGGACAGTGTTGCTTATTTGAAAACAAGAATCATAAAAACTGGTGTAAGGAGTAAGTGAAGTATTTTCCAAATTCAACATCCATGTTGGAGTGAATGACTTGAGATGTACCTCCCTAGACTACATGAAAAGAGACATGGAAGAGCTCTCGGATCATGTGGCCCAGGGGCAGGTATATAAGTAGCATCCTGCCTTCGCCCAGAATTATACCACAGTATAAGGACAAAATGATTGACTTCAACAACTGGCCAAGCTTCTGGTGTCATTCAAAGGGGATCCAGTATCTGTCTGCCTGGAATGACATGATCGACAGACCACGATGCTTTGCCAGAGATGGTCTGCACCTGTCGCCCCTGGGATTCAGGTTACTGGCTAAGGCTCTTACCACCCTTATAATGCCATTTTTAGGCAAAGTTCAAAGGACAAAACTACCACCCTAACAGGTACAAGCATGCAAAATCTGAAGGTAATGCTACTCAATGCTAGAAGTCTAAACCTCAAAATACACTCTCTCGAGGCACTCCTAAAAATGGAGAATATCGATATATGTGCAGTAACTGAGACCTGGTTCAAGGCTCCAATGAGCACCCCTGCAATACCAGGCTACAACTCTTACCACACTTTTCGCCCACAAAACCAAGGCCAAAACACTAAAGGTGAAGTGTCCATATATACCAAGATATTCACACCACCAGGCTTGTTACCCAACACAATGCATCTGAAATTCTCCAGGTGCAACTAACACTAGGTAAGACTGCAATACAAATTGTAGCTTGCTACAGATCCCCCACCATGCCCCAAGATTCTCACAACACCTTTCTAAACATACTGGAAAATATTAAGACACAACCAAACATCCTAATACTGGGTGATTTCAACTACCCTGCCATTAACTGGGAAAACTACTCGTGTATCAATACCTTTGCCCAACAGTTCTTGGAATTCATAAATTCCAATGCCCTGGATCAACTAATCCATAGTCCCACCAGGGGCTCCAATATCCTAGACTGGTCATTACCAACATGGGAAATCAATGCTCCACACCTATGGTCACCCCCTCGTTGGTCAGGTCTGACCATAAGTTAATCACCCTTGACATCCACACCCCCCCCCCAGTAAGGAAACCTCAGTAAAAAAACTTCTCCAAAGCCAACTTCATGCTACTCAAGTCAGAAATGGCAAACTTCATGACACCCATGCAGACGGGAACTGAAAGTTCTACTGTTGAATCCTACACTGAGGCACTGTACGAGCACATCCACTCATGCATGAATTGTGCCATCCCAAATAGAACCAAGACACTCTCCTCCAAAAAAAAAGGAAGCCAATCTGGTGGTCCCCTACCATAAACAAACTTTACAACAAAAGGAAGAAACTGTTGCAGAAAACAGGAAAATCCCAGGATGCAAAAAACTCCCTTACCAGCCTTAGTAAGAAGCTGAGATCCCTCATAAAATCCTCCAAAGCTAGTTACGAAAATAAAATTTCCAAAGATTCCAAAGACAACCACAAGGCATTCTATAGCTATGTCAAGAATCTAAATGGCAATGCTCAGATCTGCTCTGAGTTACAATGGAATGGCATTAAACATACTGATCCCGAGGATATTGCTAATATCCTGGCAGATCGATTCAGTGCCAACTTCACCCATCTCTCACCCCCTAAAGGGTCCATCTCAGTACTGAAAGATTGCCAAGTTCTGATAATAACGGCCATGCAGGTAAAAACCGCACTCTCCAAAGCTAAGAACACAGCATCCATGGGAACAGATGACATCCTGGGCTGTGTACTACATGAATTACAAAATGAACTGGCACCTCACTTAAGTGTCATGCTTAATCATAGCCTCACCTCAGGCTTCGTGCCCACTGAGTGGTGCACAGCTACAGTTATCCCACTCCAAAAGGGGGGATCCACCTTGGATCCTGGGAACTACCACCCCATCAGTCTGACGAGCCTGATCTGCAAGGCCCTGGAATGTATTATCATGGAACTTATAAACAAAGACATTGGCAACTTTCAAACACTAGACCCCACACAGTTTGGGTTCATGAAGAGCCGATCTTGTCTCCTGAACCTGATTGACTTCTTCAAATCAGTCTCCAGAGCTGTGGACGAGGGTAAGGCCATCCACAAGGCCTATCTGGACCCCATCAAGGCCTTCAACACCATCCCCCACTCTGGAATCATAGATAAACTTACTAAGCTGGGCATTAATCCCTACATCCCTTGATGTGTTGCCACCTGGCTTACTGACAGAACACACTGTAAATGTAGCCGACTACAAATCCAGCTCCAGACAAGTGGACTACCTCAGGGTTCAGTCCTGGGACCACTCTTGTTTGGCATCTACTTCTCTGAAGTACAGGCCAACCCTAAGGGACTCTGGCTAACAAAGTTCACAGATGACTGCAAACTGGGAGCCATTACTGAATCCCCAAATGATGTGGATATTCTACAAAAGGGCCTTACAAAAACAGATGCTTAGTGCCAGAGCCATGGGCTCAAGCTCAATGCCAAGAAATGTATAGTTATCCCCTTTGGGAAAAAAACATGTACCTGTGAATTACCACATAGGTGGCAGTACACTAAACACGGAAAGTGTGATAAGAGACTTAGGGACACAGGTGGACAGTGGTCTCACCTTCAATAACCACATCGCCACAACAGTCAGGAAATCCTTCTTTGTGGCACACCTCATCACTAAGGGTTTTTCATCTAGAAAAAAGGAGGTAATTGTCCCACTGTACTCATCCCTCATTAGACCCATTATAAAATACAATGCCCCATTTGGTATGTACCTCTCAACCTCTCAAGATATCTGTAACAACTGTAAAGGCCGCAGAAATACCTCACTAAAAGAATCACAGGCCTAAAGCAGATGCCCTACGCTGACCGTCTAAAAAACTCCAGCTATACTCTGTCGCATATCGTCTACTCAGAGGTGATCTCTACTTAACATACAAGGCAATGTCAAACCCAGAGCTGTTGGACATGCTACACTTAAAGAAATCCCAATCCCTCAGAGCCACACGCTCCAGGGATCTAAACCTTGTAATCACAATAAACAAAACAAGCTGGAGGATAGGTTCCTGATCCAGAGACTCCCCAGACTCTAGAATAGACTGCCTATACATGTCAAGCAGAGCGCCTCTTTGGCCCTCTTCAAAAGGAACCTTGACGATTGGATGGGAGATAGGAAATTCACCCCAGGGATCACATCAGTCGCCCTGCTAGACAGGGGTCCAGAGAAGTAAATATTGTGGGAAGAAATAGCCAGGGAATTGTTATAGCTAGGCTTGTGTAGGCCCTAGGGCAGATAGCCTAGTACCAACTTATGAACCTATAACTGTGTGTACATCTAACATGTACTATGTCAAAATAAATGTACATTTCCTGTTGAAGTAGCTTGTGTGTCTGCTTGCTACATTGGTGTATGTGAGAACAACAGCTTTAAGGCACCCATGCATTCCTCTGAATCTACATTACATGTTGATATGGATTGCACACCTATGTAGGTATATTCCCTGTGTACTAACGAACTGGACTGTATGTATCATAAACTGATTTCTTTTTCTGCATGTTATCACTTTATTTTCATATATTGAGCTTGTATGAACCTTACAATGAATGCAAATGTAGCCACAGGCTATGTAACTTATCCTGTGATGCAAGGTGTTAAGTGTCAATTTAAAGGTCAGATGGTCCTGGGTTCGAATACAGGTATTGCAGCCTTGTTTTTTGTAATGTGTCCTTATAATAGATAGCAATGCAATGCAATCTAGGCATTTATATCTTCATTCTTGTTGTGGGGAACAACTGTGAGTGTAGGACTGTCATAGCTAAGGTCCAGAGTTCTAGTATCGCAGAATCTTGTCCATTTTAATGGTATCCCATTTCACATGATAAATGTTAATAGTTGACTTAGTATTTCCTATATAATAATTATTGTCCTGATGGATGAGACAGTCCTATTATGTCAGTTGTGCAGTTTTTGTAATAATATCTGTATTATTTCACATATTGTACATATTTAGGTTTGCACAAACATGTTGCCTATGTTTGCACGATGGTAAGCAGCATGCACCAATTTCAAATGTTGCAGAAGTTTCTGATATAACTGTAACTGGTGGGAAAAGAAATTGTATGTAGGTGTTCGCCTGCATTACACATGGCTGGTGTTCAGCGTGAAGTTTTGAGATTTCATTCTCAAAGGTGGGGTGTGCAGGAGTCCAAAGTGTTTAATGGACTCCTAGTAAATGATTATGGTCCCCAGCTGTTGCAGGAGCAGTATCATGGATCAGATTACAAATCAGATGCATTGACTATTTTGGGCTGGGATTTGTCCACTGTTACCGGTATCCCCCGCTCTGGCAAACAGTATAGCAATCACTACTGAGACATCAGGATGAGGAAAAGGGATACCCCCGAGCATTGGACTGATGAATATAGGACTGATGGCACTCCACAGATGTGTCAGTATCACCTACAGGCACTGCTTGAATGATGAAGCAGCTGCATCTGTTTCTGATTGCTGACCTTAATGTATTTATATTTCCCCCACAGCTAATGTGGAGAGAAATCTAAATGTGCAAGCCTATGAGGGAAGACTAAGAAAGATGAGAGATGTAAGTGGTATGTATGTTTCAAAACAGCACTTTTATCTTAGCATTAGTAGTAAATACAGCTTATTGTGCTTAACACATATCACTTTGAGTATGCATTTGTCCATTTTAGCACAATATTGTGCATTCAGGAGCTGTCATTTAGAAGAGCACACTTCCGAACTATACAGTACATGTTTAAGGTGACGTAAATATTGCAATGTAAATCATTACCCGTACCCCAGGGACACCAAGAGTAGGCTGCAGATTGTTATCATTATAACAGTGAATCTGTAGCTATAAAAGTGTAAAAGGAAAGAGTGATGGCATTATGCTGCATTCCAAATGGAAAGTACAGCATTACATTAGTTACTGCTTGCGAGTTACAATAACACACTCTCCAAATGTAAGGGCAACTCCTTACAAACATGTCTTAGCTTGTATCAATAAACTTCAGTACTGTTACATATTCATAATGATAACAGTAGAAGTGCAGACCTCTATACCTGTGCCTCAGATGGCCTGCTGTGAAATGTATACATTGTACATGCAACATGCATATGTTCAATATGTGCAAGCATGAATGATTGCTGGATGCAATCTGATATGTAGTATAGTGTGTCTGTGTTAGCAACAGGGTAATATTCAATGTAATAAAGGTATTTATCAGTATTTGTTATTGTCACAGGTAAATGTAACAGAATATAGTAAATTATTTGTAGAAAGCTTTATATATTATTTGTCCAGTTACTAATGTTCTTTTATTTTTTCTCTCTCCCCACCCTTTCCCTTCTTCTTTTTTTATTAATTTTCTTTTTTAATTGTTATATATGATGTATCTAATCATAATTCCCATTATAATAATTTTGTATTAAATTATTTTTTATGTTAATGTTATTTTGTACATTATTTTGTGCTATGTTTACTTCAGTTTTAGATTTTGATTTTATTTCTTATTACTACAGCACATCAGGGTAAGGCATTTCCCCCTGGAATGCCTTCACTCCCTCCACCAGCTACAGCACCAAGGCCCAGCACTTCTGGGCTGCAGCTTGGCAGCACCCCCTGCAGCCCCTACCCTACCTGCACCCTCAGGTAGTTCTGCCCCAGACAATAAGCCTGTGGTTTCCTCTGGGATCCGAGGCGGGGGGGGGGTGATCTTGTCACCAGAGCTGAACTGGCAGGTTAAGTGCATACGACTCTGTGCCACACAATTACTGCACAGCTATGCCGAGTGGAGACACTGCTCTCCATCATTGTACTTAATAACACAAAGAAACACAGATGTCAGACACAGTAGCCATTGGCACAGTGAGGTGACAGTGATGACAGTCCATTGGGAGGGGACTTGATTCTCACTGTCACCAAATATGATGTCTATAGGCTGCAAATTCCCCCACCCCCACCCCAACCAAGGTGTTCACCCCTCACGTGTGTCCTTCACTGACCCTGTCATTGTCTTGTATTTCTTGTCTGTCTGCAAATGCTTCCTTACCTACCCAACTTGCCTGCCCCAGACTTGCCCATGTCTCTTCCCCAACATGCCACTCTCTCCTTTAAAAAAAGGGCACCTGTCCCTAAAAAAAATATTGTCCCATACATAGTTCTCCATTTCGCAGATGTTTCTACTTGACACACCTTGTTTGGTCCAATTGGCTTCACAACACAATTATGTTGGTGTCACCCCTCTCTCTGGAGGTGACAGTCCAAATACCCTTCCTTCACATTCCTACCTTCCTTTCACTTTGTTTTCCCCCCTGCTTGCTCCCCATTTCACCACTGTCCTGTCATCCACTTTTCTTTTCTTTAAAGAGTCACACAGTGACAGGTGTCACATGAAGATGTTTATGTCTCACTTTCAGGATTGTGTAGGACACATCTATGGGTACACATTTACAATCAACCCATCAACGTCAGAGCAAAGAATTGAATATCAGCACACAAGACAAATGTTGTCAGAAATGTAACACAGTACATGTTCTGGAGATCATAGGTTCATATGTGTTTAATATGCTAATGAACACAAGGGCTGCTTTAAGCCTAGCCATTCATCCCTAAACACTGTCAAGGTATGATACCATTAATAAGTGTAAGCAGGGCTTTGGGAGCTGAAACATCTACAAGCTGGGGTGTGGGGGTGAATCTTCCACAGTTTCCCTGTGTCCATTGTAGATATTGGTCCACAAGCAAGTATGATTGTCTTGTTCCACATACAATTGTGTAACTTGCACTTGATTTGCTTTAGGATGGAAATGTGCTTCACATGGATGAGGAACCTGTTTCATATAGGGTGTAGTCTCTGGGTAACACATCTGCCTCTCCAGCATGTCCTATATATACCACAGGCAAGGTGTAGGTTTGTAAAATGGGTAATTCTGGTTCTAGTTGTTTTCTGGATATGCAGGAAATCCACAGGGGGTCTGACAATGCCCTGTATGGCAGGCATAAATCTTCCCTCCAAAGCCTGTAGGAGACAGACAACATGAATAGAGCCTTGACATGGTCTGCATAGGACATGTTACATACGCCATGTAGTGCTTTACTGAGGAACCTCTGTGGATGTTACAGTTGTCAGATATGCCTGGCTAGGTACATGCCAAAGATGGCATTGCACCAATGCTAGGTCTGTTAAATGCCGATTACAGTGGAACGATGGCTTCTTTGGATTTATAGGTTCATAGGTTCATAGGTTCATTTATGTGACATACCTTTGTTTATAGTTTGTGCAACACAAAATGATGTCCACAATATTACAGACGTGACAGGCAAAGGGTAGATCACTATCTGTATCCATAAGTCACTGAATACTTGGTCAACTGTTTGAGGTGTGCTGGCAATATGATAGTTACCAAGGGTGGATGACTTCCCAAAGGATAGTATTGTGCATTTCTTGGCATTTAGTGTTAGCCCATGGCTCTGACACCAGTTGTATGTTTGTGTCAGCTGCTCCTAGGGAACATTTGTGTCAGTTTGAGATTCAATGACAGCTCCTAATTCACAATCATCTGCAAATTTAGTCAGCCAGAGACCACTGACAGTGGCCTTCACTTCAGAAAAGTAATTGCCTAAAAGGAGCAGTCCGAGGAATGATTCATGAGGGAATCCACTTGTGACTGGCCTCTTTGTATAGGTGGATTTCCCAGTGCTAACTTCCTGAGTTTCTGTCTGTGAGCCACTTGACTATTTACTGGCTGACATACTAGTTTCTACCTAACCTCTTGAGTTTGTCAACAATGCCTGATGGGGGTATAGTGTCAAATGCCTTGTCAGGCCATGGTAGGCAGTGTGAACCATTTTTCCGTCATCCATTCCTTTGGTTACCTTCTCAAATAGTTCCACCAGGTTGGGTCGACATGATCTGCCCTTGACAAACCCAAACTGGGTTTGGTCCAGTGTCTGGAGGTGTACCTGATCTCTATTGATCATTTCTAAGATAATTCTTTTCATGGCTTTACATACCAAACTAGTGAGACTTCTGGGTCTGTAGATGGCCCACCTTTGTGGAGAGGGATGCCTGTTGCTGTTCTCCATTAATTATGCATGAAGCCTGTTTGGTGGCTGCAGTGAAATAGTAATTCCAGAGGTCCTGAAAGGTCATGTTTCATACTATTTAGAAGGCATGCTGGGATATTGTCTGGGCCCATTGATGCAGTGTACTCGGTCTTAGAGAGAGTATTAAGGACCTGTTCCCTAGTGATCATAGGGGTACTCATATTTGATGGCATTTCCTGAGGGACGTTTGAGGGGGAAAGAGGGGTAAAGTTGGGTCTGAATATATCAGCCAGGAGGTTTGCTATATCTTCCGCCTCATTATAGGTGGTTCCATTTACAAGGACGTGCACACAATTGTGTCTTGCCTTTGAGGTTGCGGACATAGATAAAGTATGATTTGTGGTTGTCCTTGGCCTGAGAGCCTGAACTTACCTCAGATCTGGCTTTGGTAGACTTCATTTGTCCTCTGATTGTTTTGTTTACTTTGATGAGAGTGCATATATCCTGCTGTGTGCTGCACCTCCTATGTTTTACCATGAATTTATTCCTTCTGTTATACAACCTATTGATTCTGTAATTCCACCAGGATGGCTTGATTTTCAGTTAGTGCTGTACTTCTCCCTGGTGGGTATGGCTGCCTCTATGCAGTTATTAACATGTTCACACAGGGTTTCTGTGAACACTTCTGCATAGGCCACAGTGTTCTTAGTGTTTATGGAGCTTGAGAGTTGGCCAGTTTATCAGCTAATAACTGGAGGTTAGCCTTAGAGTTGTTCCTGAATATTCCATGTTTAGCTGGAGGTCCATGTTTTATTTTTACTTCAAAGGAAAGAAATTTGTGTTCGGACCTTACCAGGGAAGACATTACATTAGGGGGTGTGCATGACTCTCTCTGATTAGTGAGGACCAGATCCAGTATGGTTGCACCTCTGGTTAGTCTATTGGCTATCTGGCCCAGGGAGTTTGTGTTTACAAAATCCAGAAATCTCTGTGTGATGTCATATATACATTTGATGCCATATAGGATTTCAAGTTAATAGTGGGGTAATGAAATTCACCCATGAATATGGTATTGGGTTGGATTGTTAGTGTTTCTAATAAGGTTAAATACATAGTATGGGTTTTCTGAGTCATAGAGGGGGGGGCCTATAACTTACATGAAAGTAGTATTGGATTTTTGCCTATTGTAGTTTGAATATGGAGCAGCTCAAGTGCATTGTCCTGTTTGACCAACCTTGAAGTATCTTTAGTTTTGATGTATATAGAGGCACCTCCACCTTTAGTCCCTGCCTGTGAAGTAGCTGGTCTAAATGTGTGGAAGGCATAATAACCTTCCACTGTTGGTGTGCTCTCTGGCTTTAAGTCATGTGCCAGTGACTGCTTAGACATATTCTGAGAGCTCAAATAAGTCTCTCTAAGTATAGTCTAGGGAGGTATGTCACAGGTCATGTACTCCCACATGGACTATGACTTAGTCATATTGTAGGATCACAGGAAGTTACTAGGCTAATGGCCCTAGGGTCTTTACAAGCCTAGCCAAGTTCTACCCTTATTTCCATGATCAGCACCAATTGCCCCTGTCCAAGAGGGACACAGATGGTACCCCTGGGGTGAATTTATGACTACACATCTAATTGTCCCCATTGTGTTTGAAAAGGGCCAAGAGGTGCTCTGTTTGACATGAAGTGGGAGTCCATTCCAAAGGTGTGGTAACCTCTGGGAGATAAATCTTATGCTCCAGCATTTTCTATTACTTTCACATACCAGGTTAAGGTCTTTAGAGTGAGTAACATGTGTACCATTTGATTTGCGGATATGCAGCATTTCCAATAAAGCCTGGTCAAAGATTGCCTTATATGCAAGCATACATCGCCACTGAGGAGTCTGTATGAAACAGACTAAAGTGACGGTAATTTAAGATAATCCACATAGCATAGATGCTGAAGACCTTGAATTATCCTTGTGAGCAACCTCTGTGGTCTCTCCAGTTACTGCAGATGCTTGGAAAGGTGCATACCAAAAGGGGCATTGTATTCCATTATTGGCCTGATGAGGGGAGAATACAGAGAGGATATAACTTATTTTATTTTCTGGATGCAGTGGCCTTACTTATGACATGTGCAATATAGAATGCCCTTCTCACCCCTGTGGAGACATGGTGATCAAAGGTAAGATTACTGCCAACCTGTGTGCCCAGGTCTCTCACCACTGAGTGTGTACTTGAGGTGTTGCTACTGATGTGATAGTTAGCAGGAACATTGCTGTTACCAAAAGGGATGATAATACTTTTTTTGCATTGAGTTTACGACCATGACTTTAGCACCAGTCATTTGTTTGTGTAAGACCCTCTTGTAGGATGTTGATATCGTTTGGAGACTGCTCCCAATTTGCAGTTGTCAGAAAACTTTGTCAGCCACAAACCTTTAGTTTTAGCTTGTACTTTGGGAGAACTGGATTCTAGATAGGGTGAGTTTGTCTATGATGCCTGAGTGGGGGATAGTGTCAAACACCTTGACTAAGTCTAGGTAGGCTTTATGCACAGATTTCCCCTTGCCCAGGGCTTTGGTGACTGTCTTGAAAAAGTCCACAGTGTTTCACATGCATTATCTCCATTTGACAAATCCAAACTGAGTAGGGGCAAGTGTTTGGAGCTTACCTATATCTTTGTTGATAAGGTCCATGATGATTTGCCCCATGGCCTTGCTGATAGGGCTAGTCAGGCTAATGGGTCTATAGTTCCCAGGGTCAGTGGAAGCATCACCTTTGTGCAAGGGAATAATGGTGGCCATTTTCCATTCATCTCTGATGAAGCCAGTGCTTAGACTATGATTGAAAAGAAGTACTCAATTGTGTTGCTAATTCTTGTTGGAACCCATATAGAATGCAGCCAGGGATGTTATCAGGTCCCATAGATGCTCTGGTTGTGGCCTTAGAAAGGGGTTTACGACTTGCTCTTTAGAGATACAAGGAAGGGGACAGGTGGTAGGGATGTCATGGGGTACCTGCGGCAGGTACAGGGGAGTGAAGTTTTCACAGAACCTGTCAGCTAACAGGTTAGCTATGTCCACAGGCTCAGTATATGTGGTATCATTAACTACCAGTTCAGCACAAATCTGGCTCTTTCCTTTTAGGTAATGGATGTAACTAAAGAATGCCTTATGGTTGTCCTTAGTTGGGGAATCTAATTTGGATTCATAGTTTGCTTTGAGAACTTCACAAGAAGTCTTACTGGCTTGTTTAAGCTGAGTAGGGAGTGTTTCCAGTTTAGGGCTCATTCCCTCTTTCTCTTAGACAGCAATTTTTTCCTCTTATTTTTAAAGCCTGTTAATGGCAGTTGTCCACCAGTCAGGTTTGCACTTTCTTATGGAGCTTGTTTTGGTCCTATCAGGTGCAGCTGAGTCAATGCAGTTAAACAGGTGCTTGTATAAAGCATTGGTGTAGAACGCAGCATATTTACCAGTTCCATCTGAGGGGGAGGTGCAGTACAGCTATTTATACTATCCTGTATGAGGTAATGAGATGTGCTTTGGAGAAGTGATTTAGTTAATTTGCTTCCGGGGATGTGTGATAGTTACTTCAAATGAGACTGATTTGTGGTCAGATATCACTAGGGAAGACCTCACAGTGGGGGTGCTAGAGTGCCACCCCCATATTGGTAATTACCAGATCCAGGATGTTGGTACCCCTTGTGGGGGTTCAACCAGCAGATCCAGTGTGTTGGAGTTAAAGCAAGTGAGTTACAGCATGAGTAATTTACCCAGTCAATGTATGAGTAGTTAAAGTCTCCCAAAGCCAGGGTGTTCAGATATATCTTGATAGACTCAAGTAGATCCAAATAGGCAGAGTGGTTCTCCTAATGTGCAGAGGGGGTCCTGTAGCTGGCAATGACTTGAATAGGTGACCTACCAACAGTTAATTGAGCCCGAAGTATCTTCAGGGAATCCTACTATTTAACCAATCTGGAGGTGTTTATCTGTAATGAATATCCGTACACCACCTCCATTAGTTTTCATGCCTTCAGTTTGTAGTCTGAGCATGTGGAAGGAGGTATAGCCTGCTATGGTTGGGGTGCTGTCCACAGCTGTAAACCAGGTCTCAAATGTATAAGTCTTCCAAGGTGAGGAATGCTTCCAGTGAGTGCAGTTTCATATTAAGACACCTAGTGTTTAGCAGCATAACCTTGAGGTTGTTTTTATATGGAGCTTTCACATCTGAAATTTTGTCCCTGAGGCACTGCCTAAAAAGGGCACTATGGGGATGTTAAGAGCCTTGGCCAGTAGCCAAAATCCCAGGGGTGACAGATGAAGACCATATCTGGCAAAGCATCGAAGTCTTATTGAGGTCATTCATTTTCTGTTTGTATTGAGGCATCATCCTAGGTGAAGGTAAAATGCTGCTTAAGGCTAGGGACATACCTATTTGAGGCACATAGTCCAAGAGTTCAGTCATTCACACCAACATGGACTATGATAGAGTCAGAACAGTGCCTGTTTTTGGGATACGTGAATGCATGTATGATATGGCAGATTCTGGCACCTGAAAGACAGCTGACTGTGACCTTCACCTTATCCAGCCTGGTGAGAGAGATATGTGTGTGTCTCACAATGAAATCACTGGTGACTTCTATTTTTTTTAGTGTTTTGCTTTAAGGGCTTAACAGGTGAGACACTGGTGCAAGAACTATTATGTGTGTTGTGTTCCGCAGTGGATGTATTATGTGTAGCATGCTTATGTTTGTGTTTGTGAGGTCTCTGTTGTTTATGTATGTTTCTGGTGAGGACCTCCACATATGTAGGTATGTGTGATGTGGGTTTGGGTGAAGTGGGAGGTAAGGTGTGCATGGTGACAACCTGTTCATTGTCATATGTACTGATTGGTGTGTGAGACAGCATGTATCCCAGGCTGTTAATATAGTTGCATCTCTGACATATTACGTTTGTGTTACTTGTGGTCCAATGACATGAGCGCGTGCATAATGTGGTGGATCCTAGCCCCTGATAAGCAACTGACCGTGCCTTTTTCCTTACTCAGTTTGGTGAGAGGGACATCAATGTGTCTCATAATGGAATCTGCAATGACTAGAAAGTTGGATTGTGTGTTGGTTTGCTTTATGGGCTTATAGGTTAACCCTCCATGAGATGGAGTTCTGTGTGTTGATACATATGTTGTTTTTACAGAGAATGCTGAGGGTATTTGTTATCTGTGCTTTGTCTCTGAGGTCTTTGTGATTTATGAAGGTTATATTTCAGTGCCTCGGCATATGTCTGCTTTGAATTGTGTGCGATGGATATGATGTGTGTACTACTGACTACCTTATTGACATTAGGAGTACTTTCATGTGAGAAGTTTGCCTCCAGTGACATTGTGTAAATACATCTCTCACATACTATAACAGTTTCTTTGAGAATGAACTAGTTGCTGGTAAACATGAGACAATTTATACATTGCCTTAGGATGCCCATATCCAACAAGGTGGTATCGGTTACAGTGAGAAAGTTCATACCCATGGCAACAGACCCATTTTTATTGACTAAAAAGTTGTATTGAGAATATCAATCAATGTTACGAGCATCTGCTTTGCAGCTATGGGGACAGTACTTGTCACTACAGGCTAGTTGTCCTGTATGCAACTCAGTACTGGAGTAAATTCCATCATGCTTTCCTAGGAAAAATGTCACTCAAGGTGCCTGAGTCAGTACAGAGCACTACCAAACACTGGAGGGGAAACTAATATGTACACCCTGAAAAGTTAAGGATGGAATATTTAGGCAGTTATTCTGAAGTTAGAAACAAATCAAGCAGTACTTACTGAAAATAAAGAATTACCTTGTGAAAAATGCTGAAAAGAAGGGAGTCACATGAATGGCTACTGCCTGGCTGCTATTACTTCTGGTCTCACCACGACCTCACTCTGCTGGGACACAATGCTCCTTTTCTTTTTCTGTCACCAGAAGCAAAACGTTAGCACCAGTCCCAAGATAAGAAATAGGCCACAGCCTGTTTCTTGATCCACACACTTGTCCCAGATGATGCAAGGGTCTATGGGCTTGTTGTAGCATTTTCCAGGTATATGCCTTGAATAGCAACCAGACCAATCGGTTCAGTT
The DNA here is from genome assembly GCF_019279795.1 of Protopterus annectens. NCBI lineage: Eukaryota > Metazoa > Chordata > Ceratodontiformes > Protopteridae > Protopterus > Protopterus annectens. Next base: position 261,045,034 of record NC_056726.1, on the reverse strand, counting down.
TTGCATGTATTATGCCTTGGGTACTGAGGTTCATAGGATTTGACTAGGGTACTTACCTGATGATGATCAGGAGCATAGCTACTGCATCACAATATAATGTTCAATGTCAGGTGACATAGATGTCCAAGGTTGATCTAGGAAGGTCCGCAGCAGCAGTGATCTATGTTAGGTAACAGTTTCACAGCAATTCATGCAACCTGCCCTTCAACAGCAAAATAGAGGTGATCTGCATGACATGGATATGAGGCCTACTGCAGAGGAGTGGCCACCTTTGGGAGATGTTCCTGTCCCTTGAATATATTCTAGGTATGTCATATTGTACAGTTTGGTTCCTGGAACACAAAACTGTAGTCCCACATTATTTCACACACATCCATTTGCTGTCTGGTCATTTGACAGGCATTGTAGCCTTACAAGGCCAAAATACTTACTGCAAATTTGAACAAGTTTTCTGTGCATGCACAGACATCCACATCTTCACTGCAAAGAGTGCCTACAGAGTGTGTGTTTGAGGCTGTGAACCCCAAGGGTGTAGCAGCATGACCCTTACTTTGCTGGAGCTGGACATTGTCACATTTATAAGTATGCTGTTGTGACCCTGCCTATTAACAGGATTATGGTTCAGGCAAGTGCCATATGCCTGGCAAAGCAGTGTACTCAATCCAGCATGTTATCCCAAACTGTCAGGTACTGTTTTACCTTAGAATGACACCATAAAGTTAGTAACATTTTTACATTTAAGCATCTGTCAGGTCACTGCCTAATCATGGCCTGTTGCGACATACACACAAGCAGTAATCTATTGCTAATGGCATTAGCATTAGCAGTGTCTGTTGAAGAGATGTGGACAGCATCCCATAGGCTGATGTAAAATGCTCTGATTAACATCCACACACACACCAAGTTGGCTGCAGTGAGAATAGTACTGCTACCTATCTACATTTACATAACAATGCAGCACACACACACACCAAGTTGGCTGCCATAAGAAGAGTACCACTACCTATCTGTGTTAACAGAGCACTGCACAGCACACTCACCAAGTTGGCTGCAGTGATATATATATATATATATATATATATATATATATATATATATATATATATATATATATATAGGGAGAGACAGAGATGTATATGTGTAAATTAATATATATAAAGACAGATAGATATGTATATAATTTTTTAAAATAAATTGCACAAGGAGCAACAGATTTGTGCTCTGCTTAACTAAGTGTTTGGGCATGTGCAGTGATATTTTTGGATTGTATATGCATTGCTACGCAGTGTGCAAATGGGAGGTGCATTGCTTACATCAGAGACTTACTGTTCCATAAACTGACTCCAGACCACACCTAGCTGTACTCCAGGCCAGGATTATGTTTGTACACAGTGTGACCTCTGAACCTGTTTCTGCACTTATGTGCTCCACACAAATTGGCTAAGACTTTTTAAATAGGTCTTATATATGTGGCGCAGCATTGCAAATGTTTAATTAATATGCGAAAGAGGTTAATAATAGTATAGCACACACACAAAGTCACAGTCTGTAAAACACAACTTATTACTACTGCACATCAAGGTATCTGGGCATTTCTGGATTAGAATCCTGAACACCATCACACAAGCTAACTGCCTTAATCCTTTGAGCCACAGAAGCTGCTTGACAAAAAGAAGATCATTTATCACACAATTCCCTGCATAAATATGTATATTGTTATTCCTCAGCTACCTAGCACATACAGTGTAAGATCAAATTCTAAATTACTGCCCTGAGACTGTGTGGAATACTAACTGTGTGAAATGCTCATATAGCATAGATGAGTTAGTGTTGTGGCAGTTACAAGGGGACACTGCTGCTTTGAGGGGTGGGGGAACAACTTACATGCATAATGTACCAGGTCCATAGTTACAATGACATATCATAATAATCCACTAGACTACTGTGTCGGTTACGGACTTACCTTGCAAATGCAGCAGTTGACACAACTGTAGTTCAGGGCTGACTCTATCTGATGCAAGCAGTACACAGCCAATACATGGATAGGTACAGGATGTGTGAGTTGGATGCATCAATTTTAATATATGTATGTGAGTAGGGGTGAGGTGTTAATCCTTAGGTCCCTGATTTGTCAGTGAATGTGCTATGTGTGTCTCCTAGCCAAAGCCAGGGTGTAATGAGCATGCCTATGTCTGCCTACAGGGAAATCACAAGGGGATTTCTTCTGCTTCAAGTTCTCCTGTGACTGTGGCTGTGGTGACCTAGGCACTGGTGGAGGGCTGTGTAAACCTTCCCTTTGCTGATCCTACTGCAGTTGTTTCTGCAGGATCAGATTGTGTAGCATAGCACATACTGTGAATATCTGTGCACATGTGCGTGGAGTATACTGCAGGGCTTCACCAGATATATTGAGGCACCAGAACCATGACTTCATAAGCTCAAACACATGCTCTATGATATTCCTAGTTTGTGCATGTGCCTCATTATGGCATTCTTTCATGGGTGTGTGTACATTTCTGATGGGTGTCATCATCCATGGTTCCAGGGCATAGCCAGCATCCCCAGTAAATGGCCTTGTGGCATGTCACCCCTAGCAAACATCTGATACAGCTGTGATGTGTGCCAGATATGGGAGTCGTGATAACTGCCAGGGCTGCCAGCACACACATTCATGATAATCCCCTAAGCATTGCACATGCCTTGGCAGTTGATGGAGTGGTATCCCTTGTGATTAATGTAGATTCTACCCTGCACATAGGTGGTGCCTTGATTTGTACATGAATGCAATCTATGGCACCCAGTACTTCAGGGTAGTGTGCTATATGGCAGAATTGTTGCATATTGCTGGCCCTCACTTCAAGGGAAAGGGGAAAAGATATGCGCTCACTGGTATGTGGGAGCATAGCATCCAGAGATTGGTGGTGTATCCTGGATGCAGATGCCTGTGACATCCCCATTATTTCCCCATTTGGTCTTTGAAAAGTACCTGTAGCTAGTATCCTAAGGGCTACACATACCTTAGTTTCCACTGAAATGGGTTCCCCTCTGTTAGCTCTGGCTCTGAGTTGAGGGTGGCAGAGCTCAGTGAGTTCTTGTAATATGTCCCTGTCCATGCTGTAGCACTCTACAATGTCCAGCTCATGTAACTCCTGGAGGGTTACTCTGGGCCTGAACACTTTTCTCCTTCTCTGTGTAGGCCTATTGTCAGCAGCAACAGCAGCATTGACTTCAGCATCTATCACATGCATATGTAGCAGACCTACAGCAGCCCCTAGCATTATCTCAGTTAAAATTTCCAAGTCTCTACTCCAAAGGTTCAGAGTATTGAGGGAAAAGCAGAATGTAGGAAGTATGCATACCATATGCAGTTCTGGTGCAGGTCCATCATGTGGGATTGGCTAATTATGATACACTACACTTGCTTAGGATATAATTGACTTGATTTAAAGACCCTACTTTATATATCTGGTTTCACTTCATAGCTGGCTATGTCATGCCTATGACGTGCATGGTCTGGTTGCATGAACATGCTAAACTACACCCAAACTGTTTGCAGCAAGTGGCCCCCCTGCACAAACATACACACTGAGCAGAAAATATCCTAAAAGTGACATGACACATCCCCCTGATGTCATCCACATCCAGCTGGAATATAAACACTGTGTAGGAGCTGACACGAAGTGGATATACATACACGGTTGCTCCCTTAATCGATGCAATGCATCCATGGCATTTATCCCTCATCTGCATAATATTCATGCTGACAGCCTGGAAACTACATGGTTCATAGCCATGTAAGCTGGGTAACAGCACAAATGCACAATTGTACACACCTGATGCAAGTTCCTACAGTACATTTGTCTAAAGTATAAGTGTTATTTTACAATTTTAATTTAATGTTTACTCAATGCGGCACTTAGCACAAATGTGGAAATTAATAAAAAAAAAAGCATTCACTTCACATAATCCCTGCTGTTTTCAGACATCCACAATGTATGTTTTACACATTTATGTATGTGATCTTACCTCTTCAGGGGAATTATGTCCATATTTGGGCCTTTTACATCCCCTTCTTTCAGTGTAGACTCCTGTACATGGAAAATTTCCACATACACTACTAGCATAGACAAGGAGTCTACACAGATGCATTATGGCTTGTTGGATCATGCCACCTGGTTAATCTGAATAAAATCCAGCTAATTAAGGCAAAATTTGCATTGCATGAAAGGTTCCTTAGCTGTGCGTGCTTGTGCGCCACTACACAGAGTTTACTGAATCTAAAACTGTTTGTGCCCATGTATGTAGTGCAGTGTGATGTGCACATGATAACAACTTTTGTGTTAGCTTTATTGAATTTCCCTCGTTATCTTATCTTTAATATCGTTAACATAACCTTGGGTATTTATTACACACAAAAAATGTAGGAAATACAGACTTTTATAGTATCTGAAACCTTTCTTCTTTCACCTCACCTTAATCTTTATGGGCATCCTTTCTAAATTATAACCTAACTATCCACTTATACTGTGCTGATGAGGTCAATAAAAAGGCTGAAACATGAATGTCCATAGCTAGTGGGGTTTGGCTTTATTGGCCTGAATGTAGCCATATATACCATGGGCCACCATTACAGGAGGTTTAAGGTATCATGCAGTGAAAACTCTAGCTTGGCTGGGTTTTTCTTGCAGGGTATAAATATATATATATATATATATACATACACATGTGCATACAAATGGTGACTATTGTGGAAGAGCTGGGTGGTGGAAATATTTTCTGAAACTCATTTAGCTGTTGCTTATGAACAAGTTTCAGTAATATAAAAGTTATTTGACAGTTATTACACATAGAGGAATGTTTGTGTTTCATTTTGACTGACTTTTGCACCATGTTATTTTTCAAAGAACAGTGGAAAACGTGTTCAATGATTTGAATGTTGTCTTTTAGTTTGATGACTTGCTAATTACTAGAAAGAGAGAAACCAAATCAGGCATCTTAGCATCTTAGATAAAGTGCCTCAAAGATTGCATGACTATTGACTGAAAGTTGAAAAATCAAAATTTTAGTTTTATAATTTGCAGAATGAATACTTTGGGTGCGTGTTGGAGGAAATGATTCCTTATTCTCTACAGAATTTGCAATCCATTCATGAAGAACCCCCCACTCATGTATACAAGAGTTACATGTGCTTTTTAGTCTAATTAATTACTATTAAATATTCATGCTTAACTAGAGTATAGCATGAACATAGTTGTACATAATGCTAGAAGACATTCAAAAAGAAAAAAAACCCACAAGGACTTAAACAGACAATGCAGGCAAATGCATTTCACTCACAGATGACAAGGAAATAAAAGACAGCTTGGTCTATTTTTTTTGTCTGCTTGTCCATTTGTGGATGAAATATAGTTTTCACATTACCTTTGTTAACTGTATTTATTTGAATTGTTGCTTCATTTTTGCTGATTGTGTCTGCCTTTTCTTCCTGCACTTTGAAATTCTGTACTACTGCCTTATCTAGCATAGGCTAGATTCAGACTTACTTAATCCAGACTGTTTGGTATCACTGTGCTCTAAAACAGCCAACTTACATTAAGAGGGCCTCCCTACACCCTTGTGGCAGATGTGTGTAGCTAAGGTTCCATCTGAGTTGGGGATTGCTGGAGAAAGGCTCAGTTTGGGGCTTTCTCATTGGTAGTTTGTCTTAAAACTGTTGAATTTTGCCTGTATTTAAGCTTGTATTTGGATGTAGCTGCACATCACACAACAGGGGTTAGCACTGTCCTGTATAGATGCAAATGCCTAAAAACTTAATTTTTCCTTATATGTCTGTCAGTAGAACCATCCCACGTCCCCTGCTGCTCTGCAGGCAACTCAACTGCACAATGAGCAGCAACGCCACAGAACAAGCACTTCTGTTATTCCTACATCATAAACTGATCTAACTTACCCACTCCCCAGCAGTACAACGGTATAAACCTGCCATTATGCCTGGTCACTTTCCCACCATTTCCCTGGCCAGCCTGATTCACTTGGGTATCCTCAGGCAATGTAGTAATTGCCTCATGTATACTGATAACCACTTAATCCTGAAACAAATACCGTATGTGAGAGATGTAATTACACTTCAGTCTGGAAACTGTCCTCTCATGTAGCAAAAAACAAGACATCAAATAAGTTGTCAACTCACACACTCCATCTCTCACACAAGTTTAATATACATAAACCCACACATGGGGAGGTACTCACTAGAAGCATACCAAAAGTTCAGAGACCTCCCAAATGCAAATTATCTACACACACCTCAACATGTATAGAAACCACTGCACATGACAACACAAATATCAGTGTCTCACCAAATAAGCCCCTAAGGCAAACACCTCAAAACCTAATGTGATGGTCATAGGAAACTCCATAGTGGGGCACACAGATGTCCCCTTCACCATGCTGGACAAGGAGAAGGTCATGGTCAGCTGCCTATCAGGTACCAGGATCCGTCAGATCACTCATGCACTCAGGCCATTCAAGAACAAGTACCGGTATGACTCTGTCATAGTCCATGTTGAGGTGAATGACTTGAGACATGCATCTCTCGACTATATGAAGAGAGACATGAATAAACTCTCAGATTATGTGTCCCAGGCAGTTATGACCTTAGCCCTAGAAGCATTAAACCTTCACCCAGGATGATGCTACAATAGAAACAAAAAGATGATTGACTTCAACAATTGGCTTAGCTTCTGGTGTCAGTCCAAGGGGATCCAGTATTTGTCACCCTGGGAAAACATGGTCGACAGGCCATGCTGCTTTGCCAGAGATGGTCTGCACCTGTCTCTCCCCTAGACTTGCAGATACTGACTAAGGTGCTTGCCTCCCCCCATAGTGCCTTTTTAGGCAATGTCAAATTTTCTGATGCAGCAAAAACCACTTGAGATTAATTCAAGATTCTGTGGCTTAGTGCTAGGACTCTAAACATGAAATTGCACTCCCTGGAAGCACTGCTCACCTTGGAAGATGCTGTTGTCTGTGCAGTCAATGAAACATGGTTCAAGGCTGTAGAGAGCACCACAGCTGTGCAATGCTACAATGCCTTCCTTATGTTCAGACTTCAGAATGAGCGTGAAAGAACCAGAGGTGGAGGTCCATCTTTATTAATGCACCTCAAGATTGTTCAGACAGTACAACTCTCTCGAACTATTCCATGCCCAATTAATTATAGGCAAAACACCCTACCACATCATTGCTAGCTATAGGTCCCCCTTCATGAACCAAGAAAAACACAATGCCTACCTGGACTTACTGTAGTCACTCGCCATACAGACCAAAACTTTAATCGTGAGAGATTTCAATTATCCCTTCATTGACTGGGTAACATACACAAGCACAAACATGCTCGTCCAGAGGTTCTTGGACTTTGTCAGTGCAAATGCTCTGGAACAGACAGTCTGTACCTCCACAAGGGGCTGCAATGTCCTTGACATAGTGCTCGCTAACATGGGTGGTCACTGCACTGCCCCCTGTTTGATGCCCTCCCTGGTAAGTTTGGACTGTAAATCAGTCTTTCTCAAAGTAACTGTTGGACCCCACACCTCCAAAGCAGAAAAACAACTAAGGAACTTCTCCAAAGCAAACTACTGCCTAGTAAGTGATGGTATAAAAAGTGTTATACCCCCTGCAATCACAGGCAATAATGATTCCTATATAGAGATGTGCACAAATACTCTGGATAATCATCTTAACAACTATATAGACTCGGCTGTACCTGACAGGATTAAAACCAGACCCTTCTGAAAAAAAACAAGCCACCTTTTTGGACATCTAGTATAAACAGATTGTATAACAAAGGGAAGAAACTGATGTCCAAGAACAAGAGGCAACTGCCTCTGCAAGGAAGAATTCTCTCCACAGAATGAACAAGCAAATCAGAAGTCTTGTAAAGTCCTCTAAAGCTAATTATGAAACTAAAATAGCATCCCTATCCAAGGACAATCATAAGGCATTATTTAATTACATCCAAAATCAAAATATGAGTGCCCAGCTATGTGCTAAATTGGTAGTAGATGACACCACTCACACTGTACCGGAGGAACTTGCCAACCTGCTAGCTGATAGATTTGGTGCAAACTGCACTCCCCTATCCCCACCAGCCATACCCCAAAGCATACCTGCCACCAGTCCTCTACCTAGTATCTCTAGAGATCAAGTCATATCTGCACTCTCCAAGGCGAAAACATGGCCTCTATGGGACAAGATAACATCCTGTGTTGCTTACTAAGCAATCTAAAAAAGGACCTAGCTGACCCACTTGCTGTTCTCGTTAACCATAGCCTGAGAACTGGGATTGTACCAGCAAAATGGGGAACATCAACAGTAATACCCTTCAACTGACCCTGGGAACCATAGACCCATAAGTCTAAACAGCCTCATCCGCAAGGCCATAGAAAGGATTATCATGGACCTTATCAACAAGGACATAGGTGACCTTCAAACTCTAGACCCAACCCAGGCTGGCTTTGTTAAGGGTAGATCATGCTTATTGAACCTGGTAGACTTCTCTGAGAAAGTCACCAAAGCCCTGGATGAAGGTAAGACAGTGCATACTGCCTATCTGGCCCAAGCCAAAGCCATTGACACAATCCCCCACTCAGGTATCATTGGAAAACTCTCCCAGATAGGTGTTAACCCTTACATCACTAGATGGGTAGCTAATTGGCTCACCAACAGAACACATACTGTCAAAGCTGGTGACTCCACCTCTACCAGTAGACCCGTCACCAGTGGCGAAACACAAGGATCTGTACTGGGCCCTTTACTATTTGGAATCAATTTCTCAGAAATCCAGGCTAAAGTAGATGACCTTTGGCTTACTAAGTTCACTGACAATTGTAAACTAGTCTCAATCATTGAGTCCTCCAATGATGTTAACATATTACAGGAGGGGCTAACACAAGCACATCACTGGTGCCAAAGTCATAGTCTAAAACTAAACTCAAAAAAGTGCACTATTATCCCATTTGGCAAAGCGGAATTCCCCACTAATTACAATATTGACAGCACCCTCCTTACTTCAAACCCAGTTGTGTGATATCATTAAACACAGGTCGACAGCAATCTGAACTTTGACCACCAGGTTTCCACGGTGGTAAGGAAAGCCTTCTACATTGCGCATCTCATAAGTAAAGGCATCGCATCCAGGTCTAAGGAAGTTACAACCCCACTTTACTCTACCTTAATCAGACCATTAATAGAGTACAATGCTCCCTTCTGCATGTATCTCACCAGACACCTGCAGCAACTGAAGAGACCACAGAGGTTTCTCACTAAGAAGATACAGGGCATCCAAATCATAACCTATGTGGATAGACTGCAAGCCCTGTCACTGTACTCTGTATCACACAGGCTACTGAGAGGCAACTTGTGCCTGGCCTACAGGGAGTCTGTGACCCCAACCTGATGTAAATGTTGCACATCCACAAATCAAATGGCACTGGAGCTACTCGCTCTAGGGATAGCAACCTTGCCAGTGACATTAACAGAACATGCTGGAGAGACAGGTATGTCTTCCAGAGATTGCCGCTGCTCTGGAATAAACTTCCAATTCATGTGAAGCACAATTCCTCAATGACCCTATTCATGTGCAACCTAGACAAATGGATGGGTGACCACAAATTCACCCAGGGGGTGGCATCCATATCCCTCATGGACAGGGGTAATCGGTGCTGATCTGTAAAGTATGTCCATTTAACCAAGGACAATTGGAGCAACCCAGGATTAACATGGTTAGGTTTATAAAAGCTCTTGGGCTGCTATCCTAGTAACTTCCTATGAACCTATGAACCTTTTAGTCCTGGAGTTTGTGTTTGTTTTGCTAAAAGAGCAAATTCCTTATCAGTTGATACAAACTGAGTAACACACTGTTATAAAACATAAATAAATGTAAATAAATACTGACTTGTGATTAAGTGTAAGAATACTCTGATAAAGATTTACCACTGTCACCAGTCTGTGATGTCATTTAAGGTGTAGGTTTAATGAGACAATATATTACTCCATAAGGGTTATAAAACAGTTGCATTGCATCAAGGACCAGATGTCTCTGTCTCTCTCTCTCTCTTCTACTGAGAAACAGAGTCACCAGACCAAGAAAGAGGCACTCATTTTTGGAGTAAAGAAATTCCATCAATATTTCTGGGGCTGAAAATTAAAGCTGATAATCCATTGTTGTCAATGCTTAGTGAAAATAATGGTCTCCATATAGTGTCTGCTGTTAGACATTACAGATGGCTGATAATATTGTGAGGTTACAGATGTTAAAGTGAATATCAAACATCTAGAAGTCACAGTAATGCTGACAGACTCAAGAATTCTGAAACTTTAGATAAAGCCATAGAGGGAGTCACAGATTTTATGAATGCTCGGTTTGGACAACATTTTGGGATGTTCATATTAAAGCTGACATGATAACAAATATAAATAGAATTGATCTGGAACTGACATATGTATAACATTTTCTGAAAGAGGCTGGCTTACTACTGCAGATGAATGAATATGTTCTACCAAAGAACATCTTAACTTTCAGTGGAAAAAAGTTGCATCCTGTGGGGCACTCAAGTAAATTATTTCATGGAAGTTAAAAAAAGCCTGTCTGGTGGCTAAAGTCCGATGAAGAGATTGAAAATATTAGTGATGAATGTCTGAAATTTCACTTGTAACAGAAAATGTCAAGACAAGCGCCACTAAACCTGCAGAGATTTTTAGGAGATAGTGGAAATGTTTACATACTGATTTTGCAAAGCTGGTTATGAATAATGGGCTTAATGTTGTAGAAGATGCATATTTCAAATCAAATGTCTGTATTTATTTATTATTTATTTTATTTTTATTTTACATTTGTTGACCCGGATAGTCCGACTGGATGTATGTCCATTTTCAGCAGAGGCCCGGGGAGAAAAGCTCCACATTAAGACAATTTACAAGACAGAAATCTTGACCTTATACAATACAGATAATGTCAGGTAAAACATTTCAAATACTGGAACATTTATATAGTACTGTTACAGTAACATACCAACATACCCGACTAAATAAGTTGAAAATGTTGAGTAAAATGATTAATAAAACTTTTTTTTTTTTACATTGTTTATAAAGTTTACCAAACCTTAGGAGATGAGCTACTACAGTAGAAATTAATAGAGAATATCAGAGCACCTGAAATAGCATGTTAAAGATAGATAATAAAGAATGGTCCTGCTAGGGGAGAAAGTGTCAGTCAGGATTTGTGCATGGGCAAAGCCATTGGGCTTTAAGGAAGATTCTTAATTGCTTCTTGAAAAGTGGGGTAGAAGAAAGGGCTGTTAGTTCAGTTGGAAGAGTGTTCCAAGAGTTACCAATAGAGTTTGAGAACAAGCTACCTCCAGATTTGTTGTTGGACTTTAGGGTAGCTACTAGTACCTTATTAGCTGATCAAAGGGTTGTTAGATTTTTATATGGGCAGATAAGGGTAGAGAGTATGGGTGTATATCTGTGGGATGGCGTAAGATCTTGTGTATAGTAGTAAGTTGCTGGAAAAGAATCTGGCTTTGCAATTCCAGCCATCCTAGCAATTTAAGATTTTGGCAGTGGTGGGTTCAAAAAGGGGCACCAGTGGCAAATCTAGCTATGTTATTATAGGATGTTTCCAACTTATGAAGATTATTTTTGGATAAGTTGGTATAGACTGGGGATGCATAGAGAAGGGTGGAGATTAAGTGAGTTCGGGCAATAGCAGTCCTAGCTAGAGGTGTGAGATAGGGTTTAAGTCTGTAGAGGAAACCAAGTTTTTTATTAACTGATTTAATGGTTAGGTTGATATGCGTGTCGAAGTTTAGATTATGATCAACTGTTATACCTAAAAGTTTGGTGGTTGTGTCCGGAGTTATTACAGTACCATTATTAGATGTAATTGTGAAATTGATAGTAGTATGTAGTTTATATTAAAGAAATCATATATCATACAACCATTAGGCATTTACAAAGACTCTGATTACAGTTTACTTTCAATACACTATCACTGATAACTGAACACTGTTTACATCAAAAGAATTTTGTTATTTTAAACAAAACTGAATAAGCCATTTCACTAGTACTCCAGGGTAGCATCCAGCCATAAATAATGTAGGAGAGTAATTCATACTAACCTTTAAAAACAGCCTAAAAAAGCTTTCATACTCTATCTGTCTGTCTATCCATTCATCCATATATTTCTCTGTTAGCCAGGTAAGGAAACTGATTATTTCTGGATTCTTTTTTTAACAGTGACTTGAGGCACAAGGGCAAGTACTATACATATATATATATTTATATATATATATATATATATATGTATATATATATATATGTGTATATATATATATATATATATATATATATATATATATGGCTTACTATCAAAATGTTGAATGGAAAAATAATTTCTGTTTGACACATCGAATACAAAAAAATGAAAGTCAAAATGTAGAACAAGTCACAATGTCGAATCAGTGAATGAATTCAGCAGATTCAATATTGTAGCCGAAGAGATTATGTGATGTCCGTATAGGAGCTCAGATAAAGGAAACTTCTATACCTAACATCACATTTTTGCAGTGGGGGCAAGCCTCCCTACACCACCCTGTGGTGGGCTGCACCCCCCCACCCTGCTAATTATATATTCCAACTCTGAGATCACACTACAGTGAGGAAAGAGATGAATTTCCCAAACCAGACTGTACCACAATCTCTGTACAGTTCTTCGAGTTTATATTAGCAAATGTACTATATATATGTATATAATAATGTCTTTTGGCTTTTCCCAGTTAGGGGTCACCACAGCGGATCACCGGTCCACTTATGATTAGGAGTGGATTTTTACAGTGTCAAGTTACCAGGTCAGCACCCAACCATCAAAGAAGGCACACCCACTCACGCACACCTACCTGCATGTCTTTAAAGTTTACTCAACCATGAGGAGGACATGCAGACTCTGCACAGCAGGCGCTCCATCCGAGAATCAAACTGGGGAGCTTCTTGGTGTGAGGCGACAATGCTAACCACTGCACCACAGCATATATATATATATATATATATATATATATATATATATATATATATATAGATATATATATATATATATATATATATACATATATATACATACACACACACACACATATATATATATATATATATATATATATATATATATATATATATATATATATATATATATATATATATATATATATATATATAGTAGACTCCCTCTTATCTGGCCTTTCTTTAACTGGCCATCAAATTTCTGCCATAGCCTTAGCAAAAGACAACAGAGAAGAACAGCACTTCTGCCTCCTCTAGGCTAAATAGTGACAGACATTTAAATTTTAGAATTCATATTCTTTAGAAAAAATGCATACTAACGCAAATCCTGTTATTCTAGCTGATTTCTAACCTATAAATGCTATTTTGTATGCTTTTTCCGATTAACCAGCCATTTGTTTATTCAGCCTAAGGTCCATTCCCAGCAAGACTGGATAAGAGGAGGCTACTACACACAAACACACACACACATGCACACACACACACACACACACACACACACACACACACACACACACACACACACACACACACACACACACATATATATATATATATATATAGAGAGAGAGAGAGAGAGAGAGAGAATGTTAATGTAGGCCTTCAACCATCATGTTTAGTGGTGGTGTAAATCATCTAGATTATCCATAAAAACCCACACAGACATGGGGATAGATGGCAAAACTTCATATAGACAATGAATGGAGGTCAGGATTGAACCCCAGGCACTGAAATCATGAGGCAGAGATCCTGTCACAAAGATACTGTGCTGTCCACATGCTGCTCATTATGCTGGAAACTGAGGATAAAATCTGACTGCTTCTTTTGAGATACAGTACAACACCAAATTGCACTTTGTAACAATGACCTGCACAGTTGTTCTTGAGCTGACAGACTGGACATGATGAAACCTCCTTTGAGTGGACCTGTTCGAGAAGAACAGTACTTGCAAAAGTTCCAGTCTGGCAAGAATGCTTATAACAGCTGAACAAGATTCTTTGTTTTTTCAGGGATACCACTAGGAGAGGCCTTAAGTGAATTCCTCTTTGTATTATTATGAGTAACAACCATCTAACCAAGGTCTGTTAGGGAACACGGGTATAACATGGCTAGGCATGTAAAAGCCCTAAGGCAATTAGCCTAATGACCTCCTTCTATGAATCTATGAACCTATGAAAAGACTGGTATGGTTTCACTTAGTATGAAAGGAAGAGACAGTGTTCATATAGAAGACATTATGATCAGTTGTTAACCTAGACCTGCTATGAGTAGGAAGCCCAGCAGTCTTGAAGAAGGGAATGCATTTACAGTTTCATTAAATGTGGACATATCAGATGTGGAAAATAAATTAGTCGCTAGTCCACAGTTGCGTTCAGACCCCATTCCACAAACTTTCATAGAAACAAATGAATCTTAAGTTTTTGAGAGTCAGAAAACTTGTCTGAGTTGCAATATCTGAAGGTCAGAAAATCACCTTTTAACTGTAACAATATTAATAGTTTAAATAGTACTTGGACTAGTCTTGAACTTGGCTACCCCATCTACTCTACATCGAAGTATCATTTTCTCTAAGTAGATTATATGTTTTATCTAAAAAGGAGGGTAATGTGGTGCCCTGAATGGCACACTTATTGTTAAAGGTGAGCTTGCACTTGACTCTGAAGGGTAACTATGCATATACAAGTGTTCAGAACTGACTCATTAGTGAACTGGCTCTAACTGTTTATTGGTCCAATAGGTTTGCAGAGTCTTTGATTACTAGTAAGTAATTGAGCAGGTATATAATTTATAGCCACACTACAGCAATTCCCACTATTGTCTCTTTCCATGAGGGTTTATGGGGAGAGACTGGTGATGCACTTGTGGCTATCCATCCACTCTTCCAGGTTGTGTTAAACCAGGTTGTGGGAAGTGCTTTATGTAATGTGAAGAAGGAGTCTGTTCTAGGGTTGAGTAATTTTTTGCGTGAGGTATCTATCATGTCAGCACGTTTTGTTTATATTACAGAAAAGGTTAAACTCTTTAGTGCGGGTGTTCAATGCATTGTCTGTTTTGTGAATATAACGGAAGTTGCTCAGGAAGGGGTCATTAGAGGCCTTGTAGGCCAAGCAGAAGTCACTGCTAAGGAATCTGTATGAGAGAATTGAGAGAGAAATCTCTGAGGCACTCTGCATAGGTAAATGAATTCAGGTCCTTGATTTTCTTTGTGTGGAAGCATTGTGGTGCTTTGAGTTGGTTCAAATGTCTGGAAAAGTACATGTCAAAAGGAGTATTGTATTTAATTATGAGCTTAATAAGGGAAGGGAAGAAAGGTATGATAACCTCCTTGGATCTGAAAAAATACCCTTATTAATAAGCTGGGTCAGACGAAAGGATTTCATAACAACCATGGCTTCATGGTGGTAGAAGGAGAGCTCATTGTCAACAAATGTGCCCAGATCTCTGACAACTGTGTCAGCTTTGAGAAGTGACACTATTAATGTAGTAGAAACACGGGTGCTGTTTGTCACAGGGTATGATACTACATTTTTTGTCATTTAGCTTGAAGTCTTGGCCATGGTACCATTTGTTAATGCATGCTAGACCTTCTTGTAGAATCTGGGATGCCCTCAGTGTAGCTGATGGTGGCTCCAAGATTACAGTCATCAGCAAACCTAGTCAGCAAAAGGACCTTGATGTCAACTTGAATATCAAAGTAAAGAAGAAACAGAAGCAGTCCAATTTCTGAGCACTGCAAAACACCACTGGTAATGAACCTTTTAGAGGAGAGTGTGCCCAAGGTCTTGAATTGCTAAGTTCTGTCCATGTGCTAGTTCTCCATCCACTAGGTAACATAAGGGTTTGCATTTAGACTAATAAGTCTATTTATGGAATCTAGCTTTGGCCAAGTTGAGGCAAGCAATGTCTGCTGACTTGCCATCATCCAGGACCTCAATGGCTTTTTTCTAAGATGTTGATCAGGCTAAGCAGATAAGATCAACCATTCACAAATCAAAACTAATTTGGATCTGTGGAATTTAGGCTGCCAACATCCATGTTTAAGAGGTCCATAGTAACATGTTCCATTGTCTTACAGATAAGACTTGTGAGGCTTATGGTTCTATAAGTATCATGCCTCACTTGTGTATGGGAAATGAGTACAGTTCTCCAAGCCTCAGGTTCAAAGCCTGACAAGAGGCTGAAGATCAGTAAGTCGGTAAGGCAGCGCTTCATAGTGGCAAGGACGTATCCCAGCATATCACTTATCCTTATGGAGCTACTCACCTCTGAGAGAGATTTTAGGACATTTTCAGGGCTGATAGTTGGGGGAGTGGTTGGCTAACAAAGGGTCAAGCATATGAACTAAATTTCTTTGCTTATAGGTCAGCTATATCTTCATGGGCAGATAGGTCGAACCATTATGTATCAGTTCAGCAATGATTGGCCTTGTTTCTAAGGTTTCTGATACACTTGAAAGAGGACATGTGATTGTCTTTGACAGATGAGGCAGTTTTGAATTCATACCTGACCTTGCAAAATTTGTTTTTGTTTCTAAGCTCTTTGTTTACCTTTATGAGTTTAATTTTGTGGTGTGAGGTTTTGAGGTTGTTATTAAGGGAGATTAGTTATTTTTTTCTGTTATTGTAAAGCTTGTTTATATTAGGGTTCCTCCAAAGGGGTTTATTCCTAAACATGGTGCTGTATCTGTTATAGGTCAAGACCAAAGCCTCAATTTTGGTATTGTGATCAGAGCAGAACCCCTCCATGAATGCAATAGTGTTTGCTGTTGAGTTTTCAATGAAAAAGGGCCTCTTGAAATTCCTCAGGTCATCATATAATTGGAGTAAATTTTCATTAGAGAAGTGTCTGAAGATGATAGGGTTTGTTGGAGTTTTGTGCTGGATTCTAATGGTGAGCACTACTGTTTGGTGGTCAGACCTAACTAAGAAGGGTGTACTTACAGGGATGGAGCATAATTGTGCTGTATTTATAATGATCATGTCCAGTATATCTGAGCCTCGTATTGAGAGCATGCATCTGGTCTTGTGAGTTTGCATTAATGAAGTGTAGAAAGCATTGAACATATTTATTTATAGTAGTGCAAGTATCCCATTTAATATTGTGTAATTGAAATCTCCAAGAATAACAGTATTTTGTTCAATGGTAAGAGGGTCCACTTGATTTAGATATGCTTTAATGGTTATGAATGACACAGAGAGGGTTTCTAGTTGGTCAGGAAGTGATAAGGGACATGAAGGAGCATGTGATCACTATCAAGCTGTATACATCTAGAGGAGAAGGAACTACAGAGGTATATGGATGCACTATCATCTGTTGCAGAGATGCCATGCATGGGGGCACTGAAAATATGATGAGCATTGAACCTTGAAAGAGAAGGTGTGTTATTACTGCACAGGAGCCATGCTTCAGTTATGAAGCAGGTGTCTACATTTTCTAGTGTTAGGAAGGCATCTAAGGCAGTCAGTTTCTTATTTGGGCTTCTAGCATTGAGCAGTGACACCCTTAAGGTATTCTGATTTGGTTGGGTTAAGTTGGTAGATGGAGCAGATTTGCATTGTCTAAAAAGGTACTATTCATGTAGAAAAAATTCTGGTTAATATAGGAAAGCCCCTGAGCTGAAAGATGCAGGCCATCCTTGAAGAAGCTGGTAGGATAGTCAGCAATCTCCTCCCAAATAGAGGCATATTGGATTCCCATAGAATGACACTAGTTGCTGAGCCAGCTGTTGAAGTCAGTCATTTTTTTTGTTTATACTGAGGTACCATTTTCAGTGAAGGTAGGCTGCTGCTCAAGACTTACTTCACACCAGGCTTGAATGTACACTCCTAGAGCTCTGTCAAGTCTCTCTTCATACAATACATGGACAAGTGCCTCTAGTCATTCATATCCACATGAATAATGACCAAGTTGGAGGTGTATCTAGGGTGAGGGATTTCAGATCCCTAGACACCTGCCATCCTGACCCCTGAGAAACAGCTCTCAGTCACACTATCTTTGTCAAACATGGTGAGTAGAGTATATGTGTGTTTCACTATGAAGTCATAAATGAGTAGGACATTGTCTTTGCTTTTTGCAGGCCAGTGGGGCCTTAGTGGGCCAGAATGGCTGAAATGAAGATTCCTCTGAGAAGACCTAGTCCTAAGTGGTGAAAAAAGGTGTAGTATGTAAATGATGCATTTTGTTGCTGAGAAACATAAGAAATGTGTCTTCACTTTGGTGGCCTTTGAAGTTTTGTTAATAGACATCTTAAGTATCTCAGCATTAGAAGGATTGTTTATAGGTGTGAGGAATGCAGATGCAAGGCAGGTGTCTTACACTGACAGCTCTCTGGGTGCTGTGTGTATGTTTAGATGAGAGGCTAATTTCCAGTTTTGGTTTGTATCAAGGAGGCAAATTATAGCCATGACGTAAGCTATTAAGTAGACAGCTTAATGGATTAAGGGCAAGGTAGAATAGCAGTGGTGACACACAGTCACCCTGGAACATCCCCCTTTCGATTTTATCCCTGAAATAATAATTTGTCTTTTATCATGGCTTAATTGCAAAGTGGTCTACCACTGTTTCATGGTCATTGTAATGTAGTTGATCAGTGTAGGGTATATCTTCTACATTTTTAAGCACTCTTTTATCCATGAATGTGGGATACTATCAAATGCTTTTTTGTAGTCAATCCATGTCATACTTAAATTCTTCCCCTTTTTACAGTTCTTCACTATGACTTTATTTAAAAACAAATGATCCTTTGTTCTGTATGACTTTCTTTTATTGTCCTTTTGTTCTATTGCCATAATTGAGTTTTCTTCTAAATGACTATAAACTATGTTGGCATCAGTTTCAGTGTATAGTTTATACATCGTCAGAAGGCAAGTTATCGGTGCATAATTTTTAGAGTAGCTTGCAGGTTCACTCTTAAGTAGGAGCATTGTTTTTCCTGTTGTTATCCAGGTTGGTATCTGTTTGTGGTGCGCATATAAATAATTATTACTCATGGCTAAATGTTCGTGCAAAGATGTTAATACTTTTAACCAGAGGTTAGGTACTGCATCTAGGCCTGGGGTTTTCCAATTAGAGGCTTTTCTTAACTTTCTTTCAATCTCTCTGGTTGTTGCTTCACCCCATTTCATATGCTGTACCTTTAAACTTCTTATTCTTTCTTTTACGTCTTCTATCCATTTAGCATTTTTTTTATGTTCCACAGGATCTTCATAGATACTTCTCCAAAATATATCTATTTCTTCTTTTTTTGGTGGTCTTTCAATTCCTTTTACTTTATTTCCCAATTCTCTTTAAAACCTTTTTGGGTCATCACTAAAATTGCTTATTTTGTATTTTTCCTTTATATCTTCTAAGTTTTTCTGCCTGTGCTGAGACTTTTAGTTTATAATTTGCAATAGTGCATGATAGATCCTGATCTGTTCTAATAATGCACATCACTTTTATAACGTCTATCTTTCTGAGTATTTTTGTTGATCTGTTCCCTCTTCTATACTCTTCTAATAATGAAACTTCTTGTTTTAGCTACTTTATGCTTTTATCTATTTGATACTTCCATGATGGTATTGGATTTCTCCCCTTTCTCTCCCTCACTACCCTGTGTTCTTATGGTAGAACTTTATCAGTTATTAATTTAGCTGCACAGTAATATATCCTGTTTACTTCTGTTATATAGCATGAATCTCTATGGACAGTCCTAATTACTGTGTTCATTTGTTTTTCAAACTTCTGACTTTTTGGGTTTTATTGACCTTCTTTCATTGATCTTAGAATACGTCTATCTATCTCTAATAAGTCAAGCAACTCTTCTCTTGGCTTCGTTTCTTCTAAACTGAGGGCACATTTTTTTGTTTTTCATTTCCTGCGGGCATTCTATAGAAGTTCTGTTGCATCTTCCTGTGGCACATTCTCTTCAATTTCATCCTGTGCCATCCATTGTTCTACCATATTAGAACTCGCTGGCGTATCACTCCTCAACATTAACTGCATCAGAGTTTCCACAGTTTCCTGTTCCTTCCCTTGCTGTCTAGCTTCAAGTGAATGTTTATACTGGTTTTCTGTGAAAGGCTTCATATGGCACCTGATCAATTGCTTCCCATTCCACTGATTTCCCCTTAATTTGGAGTTTCATTGCTCTGTCTTGTTGTGGAGCTTTCTGAATTAGAGTTTCTACACTGAATCCTTCCCTTTGGAGGTACTTCATGACCTCAGTTTCTATTTCTTTAACTTCTCCAGTACTGATCTCCTTTTCTACTTTTCCTCTTTGTCTTCTTATTTTTTGTATTGTAAAGTTTTCCTTGTTCGGATTCCTTTGCATGTATTTCTCTTCAATTATCTTTGGTGCTGCTCTTTTTGTATTGAATAGTTTTGCTTTCTCCTTTGCATAGATATTACACCATATTAAATCTCTTTTTCTTTCTCATGTCCATATTTCTTCTTCAGATGTCTCCTGATCTTCCTGTTTCTCCTTACTTTGGGGACTCGTTCCATCATACTGTGATGTAGCCTCTGTTAGACCTTCTACATCAAATCCTTCACTTTGCAGGCACTCCATAATTTCAACATGAATTTTTTTAACTTCTACTTTACTAATCTTCTTTTCTACATTCTCTCTTTGTGATATTTTTTTATTGTGCAATTTTCCATGTCTGAATGCCTTTGCCTGTATTTCTCTTTCAATATCTTTGGGGCTGCCTTCTTTATGTTGATTAATTTGACTTTCCCCTTTGCATAAATATTGCACCATATTGAATCTCTCTTTCTTTCCCATGTCCATATTTCTTTTTTATACTTTTTAAAAATATCTAGGTTTTGTTGTTTACATTTTTGTACGTCTTCAGATGCTTCTTTTTCCAAACATATCAAAATTTCTTGACCTATATACTGTTTTTCAAAAATCTGTTGTATTAATGACCACAAATTTATATTTGAAGCTTCTATTAGTTTTTCTTGCAGAAGTATTTTTCTTTCCTCTAACTTATCTCTTAATCTTTTTGTATATCTTGTGTCTGGAAATGCTGGGCTTTTTGCATAATAGTAAAAATATATAATTTCTTTCTTATCCTCAACAGTCCACTATATTGTCTTTATGGCGCTTATTTGGCCTATCAGTTTTTGTGATTTTTGTGGACTGCTACTTCCTTCTACAACATGGCCTGGCCTGGCCCCATTGTAGGAATGTTTCCGTATTTTGAGGATTCTACACTGTCATTTGTTTTTCCAGTCCTGACACTAGTGTGCCTACCAGGATTGGGCAGTTTTTTATCCTGAGTCTTATGCACCCAGCTATCTTTTTTTTTGTTTGTTTTTGACCTACTTCTGTCCATGATATATGCTATATAAATACAGTCTATATATATCAGTGTCACCTTGGTGAGATTTTGTGAAAAACAGGGTTCACTTCATGAAGGTACTCACCAAGACTTGACAATGAATTCAATATCAGCAATATTGCTCTCCTTTGCTTGCTGACTTTTCATCTCTCCATTCAGACCCCTTTCATCTCTCCATTCAGACCCCATGGTACTGTAAGTTTTTGCTGAACTGTTTTCAGGTCATTGTTACTAATTCTGTCTCTTCCCTGTGCTTTGTTTGGCTCCAGTTTGCGCAGTTATTTTTCAATATAATCTAATTGGATTCCAGTATCTGGGGCTACCTGGATGTCACTAGGACAACTTATCACCCCTTTTGTGGAGCCAAACTGTTTTGCAAAAGATTTTGTAAATATATCTATAATCTGTTGTGTCTGAGAATAAATTTTAGAATCTGCACACAGTTTATCAATTTGTGTGTCTTTACTCCTTCCACATCTTATGTATCTATAAGAAGGTTCCCTGTTATGCTCAATATCTTTATATAAATTTTCTTCACATTTTTATTGATCTTGTCTCACATTATGCTTAATCTGTTTGTCCAGCTTGTTTATTTTAGTTTTCAAAGTTGTAGTTCAACATCTCTCACATTTATTATATTTTTTGTCTCTCACCTTAATCAAATATCTTCTTATGGAAATATATCCATCTGAGGTTGAATGCCTAGATCCTGATGTTAAATATTTTTTTGTTTTTTTTGCACTCAAACAATTTCTCTTTCAAAACTTTCCACATTCTATCTGCAGTTTTTCCAAGTAACACACACCTCACTCCAGTTTGTTTTACATAGTGGCTGTTTTGCTTCCATATAATATGAAATTAACTTTCTGTGCATTGGCTTAGATTTCAGTTTGGCAGAATTATCTAGCAACAAATTAACCTTTATAAGGTCCATACCTCTCAACTGTCCAGATTTTTGACTCATATTTTGTGTGTGTTCCTCATAAAATTTGTGGTTTTCTAGATTTTTGTGGGAAATCAGTAAGGAATAAATTCACAACTAATGACAGGCATTTGAGTTTCAGACTTTATACATTTCAGAAAATGCTTGGGTCACAGGATAACTTTTATTCTAGCAACTGTCTAAGTTTCTAAGAGCAGTATTTAAAATGTGTCCCTATTTTTGGGGGTTTGCCCTCCCACTATTTTTGTCTTTGTTCAGATTTTTTGTGCTAACCAGTCGAGAGCTATGTTTATAACCCCATGATTACTGCACATCAATGGTGGTAAAACTTGACTTGAAGTAACAGTAATTTCTTTAGGAATACAAACAATGTCTAGTATGTTCCATCCCCTGGTAGTTTTTTTTTTTACAATCTGGAGAAATTGTTGTTCCTGAATATGTGTTGTGAATAATTTCCTTACTTATTCTTCTATCTTTTCCCGGTTAGGGGTCGCCACACTGGATCACCTGTCTGCTCATGATTGGCAGTGGAGTTTTATGGTGTTGAGTTGCCAGCCTGGTGCCCAACCTTCCACAGAAGGCACACACATGCATGCACTCATGCCTAGGGCCAATTTAGAGTGTCAACTCCACCTACATCATGTCTTTGGGATGTGGAAGGAAACGGAGCACCTGGAGGAAACCCATGCAACCACAGGGAGGACATGCAGACTCCACAAAGAAGGCACCCCAGCTGAGGATCAAACCAGAGAACCTCTTGCTGTGAGGCAGCAATGCTAACCGCTGCACCACCACGGCCACCCTAATGTTGTTGAATCAATATTATTCCAGTATATTTCTGGTAAATTTAAGTCCCCATCTAATATTATTCTTCCCTCCTGGGTTTCATACAAGAAATGTATGAATTCATCTAGGTCATCTGTACTTGACTTTGGTGGTCTATACACTCCAACAATTGTTATATTTTCCAGGGTTGTCTTTATTGTCACAGTTACACAATCTATAGTATTGTATAGTACATGAGGTAAGTAAAGGCAGGCAGGAGGGAGGGGATTTTAGGAGATGAAATGGTAAGAAAATGAAAGACAGCTAAACACCTGAAAATAATGGGAAATTGAATTATGCACTGTCTTGCTGTTTAGAGAGTTTAGGGCAGCCTGGAACATTCCAGAAGACTAACACATCACTTGAATTGATGGTTTTTGATGTGAGCCTACTTTTGGCTAAATGAAATGGGACCACACATTTTTG
Source organism: Protopterus annectens (assembly GCF_019279795.1). Taxonomy (NCBI): domain Eukaryota; kingdom Metazoa; phylum Chordata; order Ceratodontiformes; family Protopteridae; genus Protopterus; species Protopterus annectens. The sequence goes on along the minus strand of NC_056726.1, from coordinate 261,021,400 downwards.
TTGTGCTGCGCTTTATTCCCAGAATTCTTGTTAAAGATCAGCATGGTTATGAGTATGGTCTTTGCATTATGAGCAAGTCTGAATGTCTGCGTTGTACATGGAGCCCAGCATGTCCTCTAGCAAAACAGCATCAGACTGGAAGGGGTATGAGGTGGTGACTTTACAGATCTGGAGGAAGATGTGGGTAACTTTAAAACATTGGAAAATGGGAGTATGGCTGTGTGAAGTACTAACCATAACAGTAGCTCATCAGTCATATAGCTATATACAACTGCATTCTAATTTCAGCTTCAAAGGGCCAGAACAAATGCAATCATTCATTTAGTGTCCCACCCTTCCACACAAATTTGAGCCAGGGGATATTATGCTTTACTTAATATTAAAAAAAATGAAAGAATTAGTTCTGGCAGAAAGAAAATCATCAGTGAAGAACTACTGGTTCAGGGCAATAACATTCCAATGTATTCACAGTGAAAGGGAAGGAAACAACATAAATAAATCTACATAACCAGATCAATGGAATAGAAGTATGGAATCCTGACTCTGCCTCAGCTGATCTTGGTTCAGCTCACTGTCTGGACACTGGAGGAGGCACCTAGTAAGGATGAGTGGGCAGCTAACACAGTTACTCCATCAGGTGGTGGGGGGTGGTGATAGCTAGGTCCTGATGCAGGAGTAACATCTGAGGGAAGACCTGGAAATGTAGTTAAGTGTAGTTCTCTGAAAAAGGACTGGGAACCAAGCAAAGAAGTTTATACTCTCCAGCCTAGAATAGAGTGTACAAACGCATGCCTTAGGTTGGGAATATCAAGCGCTGCACCACAGAGAGCATCAGAAAAGTCTGAACCTCCATGGATAACAGAACAACTCTGCTCAGGTCTCACCTTTGTCATGCCTAGCTCCATTGTGCAAAGTGATAAAGTTGTAACTGTGCACACCTGATTTTAGGCATTGTTTAAGGTGTTTGTGGCATCAGGTAGGAATGAGTGAGTGTTGCTATCTTACCCATCCTGTGGAGATGATCTCTGCATTACCTGTGCCTAGTATGGGTAAGTAGCTGGTATGAAAAAGAGAATCAGGGATGTGTGTTTGGCATTATCAAGCCATTGATGGTGTACTTGTGTATATTTGTGGCATTGGAGGTCCCTGTGGTGAAGTGGATATCCTCAGTAATCACCAGAGTTTGGAGTTAGACTATGCAAAAATAACTCTGAGCCCAAATTTATAAAATAATGTGAGGTATTAGAGTGGGGTACTAGGTAGTTCTTCATTATGAGGACAGTTAGGATCTGCCCTTAAATGCAAGTGACTTCATTCTGTTGAGGTTCCAGTTTGTCTTTCAGGCTACTGAGATAAGGAGATTCCCAGGCATTGTAGGTAGGCTGAATAAGCAAGTTAAGACAGAGCATAAACAACCTCTGCACCTTTCTGGATGAAAGGTCCTCTGGTTGAATCTTATCCAGAAAAATATGGGCACTCCCTTCTCCCCAGTGAGCAAATAGATTTTAGACCTATCAGAGGTGTCTGTGTGTGTGTGTGTGTGTGTGTGTGTGTGTGTGTGTGTGTGTGTGTGTGTGTGTGTGTGTGTGTGTGTGTTGGTGGGGTGGGGTTATGATTGGCAGTCAGGGAAGGAAAGAAAAAAAAGTAAGTCTCACCTCCACCACCTGTGACTATTGTAGTGTAATTAAGTACTATTACACATTTCTCATGGCCAGCAGATCATTTTTTTATTAGAGCTGGCATCTCAAATAACTTTTAAAGTGAATGAATTACTATTAAAGGTATTTAAAAGTACTTACCTATGACTGGAACTTTTGTAATAAAAGATCCTACAGACCAGCACAAATTAATAACTGCATAGCAAGGTAAAACTTGGTTTGTATAGCTGTTGGAAATGGTTCTCCCATTAACAATTATAAGGAATTCAAGAGTGGTCCAGATCACAGCTGCAAGGCAGCTACAGTACTGAGCGAACATCCAGCATGGTGCTTTATGCATTATGCATGAACCAAATTATGTGACTAGTCTCTTGTGAGACTCTGTTGTTTTCTATGATAACTTAGTCTGGGCCATTGTTATCTATAATGGTTAAACTTAATTCACGTGTGTAGATTCTGTTTAAGAATAACATCACAAGTTATGTCTGCCAGCTGTAGATGACAGTTGCTATGCAAAATATGGCAACTATTAATGCTAATATGCTATCAAAGTTAAAAATATAAACTAGGAACATAAAACCAAGAGTATTAGCATTACATTGCCATTAAGCATCAATATAACAGTACCTGTAGGAACCTAGACTGACTGCAATAAATTCAGAAAACAAGACTAGAAAAAAAAATGCTTCCACAGAAACTCCATCCAGTAGACCAAAAAGTACATTGAATGGTGAATATAACTTATGACAGACACAAAGTCGATTAAAAAAAATCTACACAGAATGGCTTTCATCAATTACTTTAGTAAATGGGGTTTGTACCTTCTTAACCCTCCAGTACTTATAAAACTAAAGATTAGCTGTGACTAGGTGGATACGGCAGAACAGAGCATGTCCTGTAACTTATTTATTTATTTATTTATTTATTTATTTATTTATTTATTTATTTATTTGCAGTTTGTTTTCCAGGATAGTCCATTGGGCCACAAAGGAACCCATTTTCAAAAGCTCCATTACATTACAATTATAAAAAGTTTCAGAATTAGAAGATTACAGGATGATAACTTTTGCTAATTAAAAAAAAAAACAGTCATCAGACATTAGAAAGAGAATTCATGGTAATAACAGTTACAATAAATTAGCCTGTGATACTTTCAATTATAGTCAAATTAAGGTAGCAAAAATAAGAATGCAAATTCCATCTGGAGATTATGGGCTGAAGGAGGTTGTTAGAAGATATGTGTGGGTATTAGGATGTTATCTAGGAAGAGAGCTACTAGTAGATATGGTAGGTAGTGAGAATATTATAGTAAGATGTTATGTAGGATGAAAGCAAGAGCATTCCCATTGTGAGATTAGGTGTGAGTGAAGAAGAGTTTTAAAGAGAGAGAGACTGTTAGTGGTACGGATAACAGGTGGGAGAGAAGTCCAGTGACGTGCTAAGCAGAAGGATAGAAGATGTTTGCCTGGAGGGTGGGCAGGTTTATGTAGCTCAATTAAGTTTTGGAAGTTAGATCAGAGGCATTTGTTTGGATGATGCATTTTAAAGGTAGAGGCAAGGGAGGGACAAAGAGAGGGACAAAAAATAATTTTGTGAGCGTGGATAAGTTGGATATAAGTAAGATGATTGGGGAGTTCAAGCCAGGTCAGTTGGTGCAGGGAGATGCAGTGATGGGTATTGGATCGGTGGCCTGCTGCAAATTTTGAGATTTTATAGTAACAGGAGGAGATCTTAGATTTGAGGGACGATTGCAGATTTGTAAGGATAGAGGCACCATACAGGAGGGAAGGGATAAGGTATGTATTGACAAGAACAAGTCTGGTGGAGGGAGAGATGAAATGGTTGTGGTGATAAAGCATACCCAGTTTCTGGTGCGTTTTTTAAATATTTACTTGAATATGGTTATCAAACTTTAGTTGGTTGTCAATGATGATTCCCAGAATTTGGCAGTGGGGACTGTTTCAAAAAGAGTGTTATTTTGGCTGATGATAGAGAAAGAGTTTTTGTTTAGGGTAATGCTTTTAGAGGGTGAGAATATCATTAGTTTGGTCTTGGATTTGTTTAGTGCTAGGTGGTTATCTAGCATCCATTTTTCTGTAGAGGAGAAGGCATCTTGGGTTAGTTTTGCTAGGGAAGAGGTGGAAGTTGCAGAACAGATAATTGCTGAATCATCAGCATATTGGATGAGGTTAGCATTAGGGATGGCATGGTGAACGTCATTAATGAAGATACTGAATAGTAGGGGACCTAGAATAGAGCCTTGGGACACACCTGTGGGAGTGTTTAGGAATGGTGAAGTAGCTATTTTCCACTTAACTGCTTGTTGCCTATTTGATAAGTAGCTGGTGAACCAGGTAATAGAGGAGTGGGAAAGATTCAGCTTAGAGAGCTTAGTAAGGAGAAGTTTATGGGAGATAGTGTCGAAGGGTTTAGAGAGGTCCAGAAGGAGGGTGGATACAATATGACCAGTGTCACGGGATTTGTTTATGGTTTCTAGGAAAGAGAGGAGAGCGGTGGTGGTGTTATGGCCTGGTTGGAATCCATGTTGGGTGGGAGTTAGAAGGTTATTATTTATTAGATAGGGTAAGAGTTGTAGGTGGATGCACTTTTCAAGAAGTTTTGAAATAGGGGATAGGATAGCGATGGGATGGAAGTTAGAGATTTCATGATTGTTACCACCTTTATGTAGTGGAATGATATAGGCCTTTTTCCAGTGCTGGGGGACCTGGCTTTCTGAAACAGATCAATTTATCAAGATACAGATGGGGAAGGCAATGGCTTCTGCAGCTATCTTGAGGAAGTAGGATGGTATTTCATGAGGAGCATTAGAACAAGGTTTCAATTTTAGAAGAAGTTTTTTATGGTAGAGGTGGGAATGGGGTTTAGGGAGAAGGGTGCAGGCTGGGAGCTAGAGACGCTGGAGGAGGAGGGGATATGATGAGGTTGTTGTGGGTGAACATGGTTATCAGTGAAGGATGATGTTAGTTTGGAAATAGATTCAATAAAGAATGTGTTGTATTGAGTAGCTAGATCTGAGTCTGAGGCATTTGGGTCAGGGCAAGGGTTTTCTTTTTTTCCTGGCTTAAGAAGAGAGGAGATTCCATCCCAGAATGTTTTTGGTTATTGTTGTGGTGGGCTTGAAGAGTGGAAAAATAGGCTTTGCAGTCTGAGTTTATAAGTTGTTTTACTTTGTTGTGAAGTGTTTTGTATTCATTAAAGGAAGTAGTAGTAGTAGTTTTGTTTTATGGTAGTTTTTCCAAGTTTTTCATGGAGACGCATGGTGGCTAGGGTATTCTTAGTTAGCCAAGGGACGAAGTTACTTTTAGTGCATTTTGTTTTCCAGGGAGCGAAGGAGTCTAGCAGGTTTAAGAAGATTTCATTAAAGTGGGTAACAGCATTTTCCAGGGGTAGCGTTTTGAGTGGGTTCCAGTTAATATTCTTTAGTGCATTGGAAAATGCATTGTGGTTAAAGTTTTTTAGGTACCGAGAAGAGGTGTATGTGTGAGAATGTTGTAGGAGGGTGGGAAGGCGATGGGCAAAAGTGGGAAGGTGATCACCTAGAGGGTCTGAAAGGGTACCACTACTGGAGAAGTAATGAGGGTGGGAAACTAGGATCCAATCTAGGGTACTGCTGCAAGAGAAGTCTTTGGAAGTTCTTGTTATGGAGTTAATCATTTGAGTGAAGTTAAAAGATTTATATTTAGAGAGTTGGTAGGAGACTGTATTGTGTCCCAGTTCATAGGTTCATAGGTTCATAGGTTCATACTAGGCTATCTGCCTGAGGGCATTTACAAGCCTAGCCCATCGTTTTGTGGCTTACGCCACCCCTTTAGTATGGGGAACTATACCCATTATTTTGCTGTGCCTCTGTCGAGCAGTGACACAGAGGTAATCCCTGGGGTATATCTGCGATCTCCCATCCATTGGTCAAGATTTCTCTTGAACAAGGCCAGCGAGGTGCTCTGCCTCACATGTACCGGGATTTTGTTCCACAGCATAGGGTTGTTCCACCCAGGATTATAGTTGCATTAGTGATATTGGTTGAGAGCCAGGAGAGAATGTCTTCTAGGACTGATACATTATCTCTGGGAGGGATATAAAGGGTGGCTATACAGATGAATTTGTGTTTGTTTACTTGAAGGAGGGATATAAGTAATTCAGCCTTACCAAATTTGGGGTTAGGTTTGGAGTAATGGATCACTGAGAGGGATGAGGAGTAGAGAAGAGCTACACCACCTCCTTTCTTATGTGCTCTGTGATTTCTGATAATGCAGCAGTTGGGTGGAGTTAATTCAGAGTTTTTATGTGTGGTTTAAGCCAAGTTTCAGAGATGGAAAGAATATCAGGTTTGTTATGGAGAAGCCAGGCATGGAGGTTAGGATTTTTTTTGTATATGCTCTGAGTGTTCACTGCTGTGAAGTAGAGGGATTTATTAGCTGAATGGGGAGAAGGGGATGGGGAAAAAGAGATATGTGAAGGAGAGGGGCCTGGGTTTGAGTGTATGTCCCCAGATGTAAGGATAGAGTTAAAATGGAGAATGTGGGCAAAGAGATATTTAGGTTGTTTAAAGTACGGTTTCAGGGTTGTATAGGTAGATGAGAAAGGGCACTTGTAGTCTGGAGTAGTGGTTTTGGGGTAGGGTAGGAGTTTATAGGTGAAGAGCATAATGTTATTGAGAGAGTAGAGTTTAGGGGAGATGGAGATAGGAGAGTGTGTATGCTGAGAAGAGTATGATATAGTTGAGTGAAAAGAGGGACTATGATTGGTATATAGAGGTATGGTAAGATAGTAAAAGTAAAATAAGGGGATAAGAATGAGTATTGGAGATAGGGCCCAGACTGGTTGACCAGACATGGTGTATAAATGTGGAGAAAGTCGGGGTCAGTTTAAACTGGGAAAGTGCTGTGAAAGGATAAGGTGTGGTTGTAAATGAGTGTGAGGGGGTGGAGTAGATGTAAGGTTTGGATTGGAAGGAGTAATAGTGTAATTTTGGAGGGAAAGGTAGGTTAGTTGGTTAATGCAGGAAGGGGGTGTGGTCTAGTAAGTATAAGAGTAGAGGTGCTGGGGGCAGGTGAGATATGGGGGCAGCGTAGAGGAGCGGAGTGAGCCCGAAGGGCAAATGGAGTGGGTAGAGCCAAGGAGAGGATGTTGCCTACCAAAGACAATCAGTGGACTAGGGAGTAGTCAGTGAGCATGCAAGCCAGGTAAGAGTATACTAGGAGGCAGCTATGCGCTTATTTAGAGCTAAGAGCCAGGTATGGAGAGAAATCACAGAAAGGCTTAGTTTAGAACACTGGTAGTGCTATGTGGAGGAAAGGACTAAAAAATGGCAAGGTAATACTGCCAGTAGTTGTAGTAAAGAAAGCAAGAGGAGAAAAAGTCGGGGTTACAGGGGGAAAGAAGACTGCAGCAGGCTGCTAGGGATGCACAAGGGGCACTACACAAGAGTATTAAGTACAAACAGTACAGATACAATGCTAGATACTTCACATGCACTTGTTGGACTTGGGAAGCAGCACGCTAAGCTGAGTAGGTATTGCTTTGTTGCGTTACGGCAGTCTTTATGGCAGAGATGGGGAATCTGGGTGGTTTAGAGGATAAACACCTTGGGATGAGGGATTCAAGGCTTGGTAAGCTGTAGGGGAGAAAAACATAGATCAAGTTTAGTGATTGTGCTAGAGAGATTAGATATAAGAGAAACAGTAGCTATTAAGTTAGGAGGGGGTAGAGGGAGAGGCCTGAAATAAGAGGATCAGTATGAGAATGTGTGTAGGAGAAAGAGAAGGTCCAGTACATAAGGAAGGAGAGGCAGAAGGGGATAATTTAGCAGGTAGGAAAGGGAGAAGACCAACTAAGGTGGATAGATTAACCACAACTGAGACAGCAGTAGATTCAGCAGAGGTGCATGCTACAGTGAGACACCCAAGCTTTACAGGAAGAAAATAAGTAAAACAATGGCAGAGTACATGCTACAATGGCAAAGTACATGCTACAGTGAGAAACCCAAGTTCTACAGGAAGAAAAAATAACTAAAACAATGGCAGCAGAGGGGTTAATGCTAACAGACACGACAACAGTTCCAGCCCATAAGAAGCACTTTAGAGAGCATGTAACACAGTTAAAACTGCAGCAAATACAGTTTTTACTACTACAAACAATTTAGGGACAATTAACTGAACAGCACTTAGGAAGTACATTAAAAAGCATGTAACACAGTAAAAACCAGCAAATACAGTTTTTTAAATGGATACAGCAGTGAGACACCCAGGTTTGCAGAACATATTAATTTGCAAGTGGCCCTAGAGCATGTGGATTGAATTATGCATGCCCCATTGACCACACATATTCCTACTACAAACACTTTAGGGACAATTAACTCAAAAACAATACTAATGTATAGCAGTTGTATAGTGTGATATGGGCTCAAGCTTTCTCTTCCAAAACAATAATAGCTGGCAAACAGATGTGGCGCTCACAAACAACAAGCATGAGAGATCCGTTTCTAAATGAATGAATAGTGTGATATGGGCTCACACTTTCATTGCAAATTTGCTGTAGCTAGCTAACAGACTTTAAGAAGCATTTCAAAATGAGGGCACGTGTATAAATAGAGACCACATGGAGGCAGCAGTGCCATTATGCTTGAACAGCCAGTGTTAACATGTATGAGTGTAGTAGTCAGTCTCTTTTTAAGTTTATTTAAGTTTAAATTACTAAGCCTCAATCCTGATGTGTTTGTATATAATAAAGCTGCTTGAACCAAACCATTCATCTGTTTTATCCTGACCATGAGCAACATGGTGCCAGAAGCGGGATGTCTGAATGACATGGTGTTAGAACTAGCATACCTGAAAGACATGGTACCAGAAGTGATGTATCTGAACAACACAGTGTTAGAAGTTTCATCCCAACCTGCTCAGACAATTAGGAAAGGTCAGAAGCAAATTTCAGGTAATAAAAAACTCGCATAAATGATTTATTTTGTAAAGAAAATTATATGAAGCATTTGCAAAGCACAAAACATATTATTAATAAAACACAAAGCACACAATGTTTTATTAATCAAAGGAAAAGCACAGAATGCATTATTGATTAAACAAAATGTTCAAAACCGCGATATTTGATAAAGTTATTCAAAATAATTATGAGAGCATTCAGAACTACTTCTGATTTGCATAACGAGCATGTTAAAAGTAAAATGAGTAGAAGAAAAGTATAATAAGCATGATAAAAGTCAAATGAGCATAATGAGTACAATACAACGGCAAAGTGAGCATGGAAAAGCAAAGCGGCTGTATGTTTTAGTAAACAACTACGTTTTTTGACAGGAGCTACTATTTCACATTGACTAAAGCTATTCAGAGTATAATTAGAGTTGTTCAAAGTATCTCAGAGTGTGCAAAGTGTCTGCAGTGTGTGCTTTATTACAGTACAATTATTTTGGAAAGTTTACTGTGTGCAAAGTATAGTTATTTTGCAAAGTACAGTCATTTTGAAGTGTTTCTTACACTGATAAAGGTGGGTTTGCAAAGCACAGTTATTTCAAAGTCTTCTGCTATGGAAACTTATTTTACAAAGTGCAGTTATTTTGAAGAGTCTGTTGTGCTGTTGAGCATAGTTACAAGTTTCTGGATAAATTTCTGACGTATATGTATGTATGTTCGTACATAATTCTAAGAGTCTTTATTACTGTGTGTTGGCATGGCAGAGGCGTTTTGCAGACCCAGTCCACTTGTGTTTGATCATAATATTTCAGACAGTTGGAGAATATTTGAACAGGATTACTATATTTTCATATGAGCAGCTTTTTCTGAGAAAGATGCACATATGAGGGCATTTATTCGACTTAATCTAGAGGGGTCAGAAGCCATTGAAAGAGAGCATTCATTTGTGTATGCAACAGCGGTATATACAGGAGAAGGGGAAAGCTGCCATATTGTTGTACAAGCTAAATCAGTGGAGGACCCTGAGTGCTTGAAATGCAAATTTAGAGAAACATGTAAGCCCCAAACAAATGTTACATTGGAGAGCACTTATTTTATACAAGAGAGCAAAGGCCAGGAGAAACTTTTGCAGCTTACATTACTGACTTGGAAACAAAGCCAAAATGTGCAGACATGATGATCTGAAAGATGAGTTGATAAAAGACAGGCTTGTGTGTGGTGCTAATAATGCTGCAGCGAGAAAGATTTTGCTTCGAGACAGTGATTTAACATTGAACAAAGCCATAGAAATTTGTCAAATACACTAGTTTACAGAAATGTACACAATTATGCTTGCAGGTGATAAGATCATGGTCTCAGCAGCCTGTAGAGTGAATGTAGACAGCATGCAGCACGTGGCTAACAGAAACAGGCCTGAGCAAATAACAGCTGCAGCCCCTGTGGGATTTCCAGGAAGAACCCGTACCTTTCTAGCAAGTTCTAAGACTAGTTCAGTAAAACAGACATACTCAGTGCACCATAAGGGTGAGTCAGTAAAACCCAAGTCAAGTCTCATTGTTAACTGTCGTAATTGAGGTGCCAATCATGAGTTCAAAAGGGAAAAGTGCTTAGCATTTGGTCAGCATGCCACAAATGTAAAAAATGGAACCACTTTCAAAAGCTTTGTAAATCAAACAAGCCTCATTCATTTATTAAGAATTGTCTCTCAAAAAAGCAAGTTGATCATATAGAAAGCTGCAACCCTACTTTCTATGTAGATGGTGTATCAGTGGCTGGTGAAAAGTTTAATGCAATAGATTTGCTGGCAAAAAAACAAAGTGTTTTGTACCGTCCTGATTAATGGTAAACCCACAGAGCTCAAAGTGGATACTGGTTCAAAGTACAATGTTATGTCACCATAAACATTTACTAGAGTAAGAGCTGGTGAACAACTTAATTTGCCCAGTTGCGCAAAGTTTGTTGCTTATGGAAGTGAAGAGATTCAAACCAAAGGCTCAGTAGCGCTTTCAAGCTATTCAGCTGGGAACAGTTACAGCTTGCAATTTTATGTAGTCAAAAAGGTCCATGCAGTCATTATTAGGTCTCAGAGACAGTTTAAAAATTAAACTGCTTTCTTTTACCAAAGACGTCCAACATGTAAGCACATGTCCTAGTTCCAGTTTCACCAATGCTATTTTCTCACAGTATGCTGATGTTTTTGAAGACAAGCTAGGTAAACTTCCAGTTTTGTACTCTATAAAATTAGACCCAGAGGTCAGTCCAGTGGTCATACCAGTGAGAATAGTTCCGATAGCTATGCAGGGCAGAGTCAAAGACCAGTTAGACAAAATGGTGAGGCAAGGTGTGATTTATCCAGTTAGAGAACCAACTGAATGGGTATCTTCCATGTTAGTGGCTTATAAGAAAATCTCAGATGAAATCAGAATATCTGTTGACCCAAGATCATAGGTTCATAGGTTGGTACTAGGCTATCAGCCCTAGAGCCTATACAAGCCTAGCCATAACAATTCCCTGGTTATTTATTCCCACAATTTACTTCCCTGGACCCCGTCTAACAGGGCGACTGACGTGATCCCCGGGGTGAATTTCCTTTCTCCCATCAACTTAAACAAAGCATTATAGAGACCCCAGAAGTTGCTACCCTCATGCCAAATGCGACTGTTTTTTTCTGTCTTAGATGCAAAGAGTTCATTTTTGCAAGTAATGCTTGATGGCAAATCTTCATTACTGACTACATTTAGCACATCATTTGGTAGATATAGAGTTCTCAAAATGCTTTTGGAATACATTCTGCCAGTGAAGTCTTTCAGCTTGCAATGGAGCAAATTTTTTCAGGCTATCTGTGTGTTATAATAGTGGATGATTTACTAGTTGAAGGGAATGGTGAAGCAGAGCATTACAGAAACCTCAGGAAAGTTCAAGAAAGAGGAAGTGAAGTGAATCTAAAGCTCAATCCTGTGAAATTATTAATTCAGGCTACCAGAAGGTACTTATTCAGGTCATTTATTTATCATTTCAGGCTTACAACCAGATCCTTCCAAACAACAGCTATTCTTGAGATGCCAGCTCCAGACAATGTACAAGCATTGCAGCGTTTTCTTGGTATGGTTAACTATTTGGGCAAGTTTATACTAGATGTCAATGAATTATCAGTTCCCTTAAGAGAGCTGACATGCAAAAATGTTACCTTGTTATGGTTGGAACAACACCAGAGAGCACTTGATGATCTGAAAAAGAAAATTGTCAGTCTACCTACGTTAAGATACTATGATATCCAAAAAACAGTAATTCTTTCCTGTGATGCTTCAGAGTTCAGTCTTGATGGAGTTATTCTTCAATAGGGCAGACTGGTAGCCTTTCCATCTACAACTCTTACCCAAACTGAGATGCAGTATGCTTAAGTTGAGAAGGAACTTTTGGCAATTGTGTTTGGATGTTTGAAGTTCCGTGATTATAGTTATGGCCAAGCTATTCAGATTGAGACTGATCATCAACCTCTAGTCACTATTTTAAAGAAGCCTATCCATACAGCTCCAGCAAAACTACCAAGAATGATGCTTAGATTACAAAAGTATAACTTCAAAATGGTCTATTCAAAATGTAAACTTCTTTATCTGGCTGATACCTTATCCAGATCACCCAGAAATACCACAGGAAGGCTTGATGCAGAGAATTTTGACTTCAATGTCATGGAAGTGCATAATTTTTCTACCACAAGACTTGAGGAGCTAAAAGATAATGCAAAGACTGATCCAGTTTTACAAAAGCTCAACCACCTCATCAGTGTTGGATGGCTGTGAAACCAATCTTGTGTACTAACAGAAGTGCAACCTTATTTTCCTTACAGAGATGCGCTGTTGATATAAGATGGTATTATTTTCAAAGGTCTTAAGTTGTCATTTCTACTTTCTTACAACATGAGTACATCCAGATTTTGCATTGTGGCCACCCAGGTTCCACTGCTACCAATATGAAGGGCAAAAGGACTAGTATTTTGGCCTTCTCTGTGAAAAGATATTGATAAAGTGCTTTTGTCTTGTTCAGTATGTAATAGTACTAAACCGCATTTGCAAGAAGAGACACTTCAGTTAAACCAGATTCCTGAACTACCTTGGTTGGCAGTAGCCACTGACATATTCTAGTGGAATAGTCAGCATTACTTAGTGTTGGTAGACTCTTATTCAAACTGGTTCTAGATTGATCTGCTACCTAACCTAACATCCAGTACTGTCATTACTAAGTTGAGACATCATTTTTTAGTCCATGGTAGTCTACACAAAGTTATTTCTGATAATGGTGCCCAGTTTACCAGTCAGCTATTTCAGAAATTTACAAAAGAGTGGGACTTTATCCATGTTACCAGTAGTCCTGAGTACCAACAGTCAAATGGCCTAGCTGAACGTGCAGTACAAAGTGCAAAGCAATTACTAAAGAGGTCCAAGTCTGACAATACCTATGTTTTCTTGAATTTGCTTAGTCTCAGAAATATACCCCATGACAATTTACTTGGTTCACCTGCTCAGAGACTTCTGTCTAGGCAAACAAGAACAACCTTGCCTATCAGTTCCAGTTTGTTGGTGCCTAATGCTAAAAGCACCAGAGAAATCAAAGCCCAGACATTCAAAAAGCATTCCTTTCAGAAGTCCAACTATGATAAAATGAGAAGATTTCTTTGTCCATTAAAAGAAGGATAGTGAGGATGCAAACGGCGAAAGGTTTTGATTAAAGTGGTCAAGTGAGAGGTGCATGTGCCAAGCTGAGACCTTACTTAGTGGAATCTGAGAGCATAGAATACAAAGAAATCACAGGCATCTTCTTCCGGTGTCTGAATCGATATCACAGCATCGTAACTGTGATACAGACTCTAGATCTCAGAGCAACCCAGACAATGTTCCTGTTGAAGGACATGTCTCAGTACCTTTTCCCGTTCCTGATGATGTCCCAGATGCCCATGAAGTTGAACATACATTAAAGACAATCCCTGTTGTTAAACCCAGCCCTACTGTAAAATACACAGCAACCAGACCTAGTGTAAAATACACAGCAACCTGTACATGATTGTTTGTTTCATTTGTAATTAGTTCTGTATAATTACATGTTAAAGGATTATTTCTGTACAATTGCATGTGAATAATTGTTGTTATTATTACTGTGCATGACTTATTTCTCAAAGAGAGAGCATGTAGAACAGAGTGTGTGCTTTAACTTTAAGAAGCTTTTCAAAGTGAGGGCACATGCAGCAGTGCCATTTTGAGTGAACAGCCAGAGTGTTAACATTTATGAGTGCAGTAGTCAGTCTGTTTATAACTTTATTTAAGTTTAAGTTACTAAGCCTCAATCCTAATGTGGTTGTATATAATACATTTGCTTGAACCAAACCCACAACTGTTTGTCTGTTTTATACTGACCAGACTATTGACAGATACCAGCCCTACTTACTAATGTAACTAATGGCCAATTATGCAATAAAGATGAGCATGTACAGTGCAATCTCTTGCATGTCAGCTATGCAAATCTTTTTTAAACAATAAACATCTTTATTGAATTATCAGTTATGACATAGGTGATCATACTTTTACATAAATGAAAACAAACCATATTGACATATTTTCAGTTGTAAACATTATACTTCATATATAATCTACTATACATTCACTATCCATCAAACATTACATAGCTCTTTCAATTTCTGCCTTCCCTTAAACCTCATTCCTCCTCCAAAACAATATTCTGCACGCATTGTTCCCACAATTCCCATTGCTTTATGTAATTTGCTCCTACCTTTTTCTAATGATCCCACTTCCAGTTCTTTTATCTCTGTCACTATATTCATTACTTAAAGTAACGTTGGCTTAGGCTTTGATTTCCCTTTTCTAGCAATTGCTTTTTTGCAGCCACCAGAATTAAATTCAGCAACACCTTACTAAGTCTATGCAGTTCCAATTTTGTATCACAACTCAAAAAAAAAATTTCCTTTTGGGAGGTTGGTGTAATGGTTAAGGTGTTTAGCTTACAGACACAAGGTACAGGGTTTAATTCTCACATGGGATAACTGGCTAGGCTTAAAATGGCCCATAAAGGCAGTTAGCCTAGTACTAATCTAGGAACCTCTGAACCTATGAACCTTAGTTACGCCAATTTACTCACCCAGTATTTCTGACAGAGTAGTCTTAAGGGAATTTTTATAGTCTACCAACTTATTACCCCCCCCCCAAAAATATATTTCCAATTGCCTCTTTTTTCTACATCACACCGCCAACTTTTACAATCTCCCTGAGGAAAAATTCTTTGGAGTCTGCTTGGGGTATAAAAATACCTATGCAAACACTTCCATGAAAAGATCCTAAGTATTCTAGACTTTGTTGCATATTTGTAAGACATACATATATCCTTCTATTGTTTCTTTGTGAGTTGATTATCCAATCTCTCTTCCCAATCCATTCTAAACACCTCTGATTGATTCAGCCCCCAGTGGAGCACACATTTGCCTTAGTCTATGTCTGAAAGTAAAGATTTTGTAAATAACAGATGGTTGTTGATTTTGGAATGGTTTTGTAAATGAATGTACTATGATGTATTATTCAATTTCTCATATACTAGTTTGCTGAACCTGCCCTATGCTGTTTACTTTAAAAGCATGTGTAAAGCTAAATTTCTCTGATATCATGCTAGCATTTCAGAAAAGTAGTGCTCTTTTTATGTTCACTGCATTGTCAGTATTGGAACATGAATCCAAGAATATGATGTGGAAAAATGACTCACAGCCTTCTAATCTTCTTGGCTTCAAACATAAGTGGAGTGTTTAATGGATCACTGACATTATAGACCGCCTACACCTTAGACTTACATGTTCTTTCCTGTTTATGTTTTTGGTTGTGATATTTTAAATTTAATACAATGATCAGCAGTGTTTGTGCCATCTCCATCTACCATAAATGCACAGCAGTCTGATTGAGGAGGAGGCAATATTATTTTTTTCATGGAAAAAAGGTCAAGCAGATGAGTAAACTTTGATGATTTATGTCAATGAAAGCTCATTTTTCAATACAAGAATGGAACAACTACAACTGGAGACTGTAGTCAAAAAGAAAAAAAATAAATAAGTGGGCCAGCAATGACCCTAGACAAGCTGCCAGAATCTGTTGGATAGCTATATTCCAGAAGGGGGTGGTAGTGGTGGGAGATTATAAATCTCCAGTACCAATACTATCTTCTTTGATTCACAGTAACACTTCTACCAGCCAGGCTATTCTAAGAAAATGAACATAAAATACTGTTTTCTTTCAAAGTAAGCCATCCTTTAAATATTCGAATGATAATGTTTAGCTTTGAACAGTTACTTTTCAAAAGGCAGATACTAAACTGTGGTCAGTACACCAGAGTCAATATACATATGTTTAAGCTGATAAATAAATCACTACCTACAAGCATTTAAAAGCATTTAAATTGAATAGTAAAACTTTTTACTTGAAATAAGCAAAATAAAGCATTTCACTTGAAATATAAATGTGTAAACAGAAAGAATCTTGGACAATGAATTTAAAATGAAAGTTCTGAACTGGGAAATGATATACTGTAAAGTATGTCAGCTTGTCCAGACCATAATCAGTTTTAGCTAAAGATATACTATGCCCTGTCACTAGCTTTAAAGATCAGAATGGCATCTCTAAAGTTTTTACTGGGAGGCTTGTCTCTTTATGCATGTTCTAGAATCTTCTCCTATTTCCTCTCACAGGATAATGTTTCTAGGATGCCTTCTGAATATATTCCTCATGAGGAGTTTTCTTTCTCAGGATAAAGTAGACGTTCATAAAAGTTTCTGAATTGTTCCAATGAAAATCAGACCTCAGCCAGGGAACATCTCATGATTCTGGGTTTCATAGCCTCTACAATTCTCACATTTCTCTGGCCAGACTTCATATGAGAAAAATCAAGAAGTATCTCAAATCTGTTTAGACTCAGCACTAACATCCTCTTCCTTTTCAGTTACCAGTGCTGGTGTTTGTCAAAATGGAGTTACTTTGTGGACAGACCAGTTAACTTTTAACCCATGTTTTCCTTCACCCTTCTGGCTCTATACTGGTTTATAGCCACAGATGCCACAGAGTTTTCTTGGGAAGATGTCTCCAAGAGAGTGAAAGTTCAATGACTGTGAACAAACAGGACATATTAAAACAGTATAATTTATAATATTTTATAGGATTTTGAAGTGTATTTATGTAATTTATGTGTTTATAGGTACTTAATTAAGGGTACTTTGTGATTGGATGGCTGTGGTCACATTGTATCTGCTTTGCTCCTTTTAAATGAATGAGAAAATGTAGTATGAGGGTTAGCATTGAGGAAGGTTGACCAAAAGCTCTGCTTGTTGTAATAAAAGCTACCTGTTTTTTTCTGACGGTGATTTGTTTTACATCAGAAAATTGCTTTTCTTCACTTTATCTTTTATCAGCGTGTAGTAAGTTTAATAATTTTGGCTGCTGCATTGACGTCAGTGGATTTGGAGAGCATACACAGCCATTTAAATGAAGAACAGAACTGAATTATCAAGCTCTATTAGAAGCCTACTAGTAATGGAGGTGAACCCTCTGCTACATCTTACTTCATCAAATATGCAAATAACTAATGAGAAACCAAAAATCGATATGAACTTTAAAAAACAGCTGCAACTTCTGGAGAGGAAGACAGATACATATAAATGCTTTCAATGACAAAGACTTAGCTTTTCAGCCTATTTAGAACTGGGGGTAATACCTCGAGGACTTTGTGTCCTTAAGATGCCTTCTTATGCCAACGTTTATCCTGAATTACTAAAATGTTGGCAATAGCTTAATCTTAAACTTAGTTCTGATTATGTCTTTAATGAATGACTTTTTCATGGATATTGAAAATACTCTAAAAAATGAAATAATGCAGCTTGAAGATGAGTTGGTGCAATTACCTAGTTTTCGGATATGGCAGAGACATACCGGAAAATGCTTGATGATCGCTTGGAGGCTTGGAAGAAATATAAACTTTTGCGCGATATAAATGACTTTAAACAAGGCCATATCTTTTCATGGCCGAGAAATGAAAGGCAAAATAAAGTTATTTTAGAACGGAAAGGCCTGCTAGACCGGCTTGACAGCTTCCAGGAATGAAGCATAGCCACGCCCACAAGCCAGAAGGTAGCGACTCAATTGGTTCATTTGTCAGTTGATGAAGAGGCAAGTTCCACTCCTGCTGCCTCTATGCAAGTATGTTCAAACCAGATGGTGACTATAGAGACTGCAGAATGCATAAGTGCTTCATCGTTGAGCAATAAATCCATAAATGAACAAAGTACTTTACATTTAGTTCAATCTGGATCGCAAATACAATTCCATTTGAACTTGCTTGAAAAGGTTAACATTTTGGATAAAAGCTTGATGAAAGGTCGTATGTTACAGAAACAATCCCTAAACGGACAGAAGCGGAAGGGGGACAGTCCAGCCTGATAACAGCAAAAATACATGAAGGTATTCTAAATCTGACAGACTTTGTGCTAACTGAACCCTATATTTCATTATTGAAAAAGGGGCTTAAATTTATACCTAGCACTAGCAACGACTTAGTTAGTGCAGTGACTGACTTAAAAATCTTTGCTAGAAACCTTAACTTGAAGCTGCTATTTAAAAATAATGACGAGCCTATGAATTTGCGAAGTAAGAAAAGAAGTGTTTTTGTACCTATTAGTAATCCCGTGGTATCTGCTTTTCATGATATTTGTAAAAGAGAAATTAGGCATTTATATGAACTGAAACTAAAACAAAAAAGGTATAATTCAACATATGATGAATATGAAGCTATGAAGGAACTTGAAAGGAATGAGAATATAATTATAAAGCAGGCTGATAAGGGGGGAGCGGTGGTTCTAATGAAATGGGAAGAATATGTGCACTCAATGTATGCTTTTCTGAATGATGTAAACACTTTTAAAAAAAGTGATGCCTAATGATGTTAGGAAAATAATTTTTGATATAAATATGATAATTTATGACATGCAATTAAGTGGTGAGATTGATTTAGAACTATTTAATTTTTATCTGTACCATGTCCATGTATACCCTGAATTTATGGGATACCAGAGGTGCATAAATCCATTGTTAAGCCTCGGATGAGACCTATAGTCTCAGGCGGAGGCTGGATCATGGAACCTTTGTCAGTATATTTGCAAAAGAGTCCCTCACAATTTTTACAATTAAGTCCTGGAGTAATTAAGGATACTACTGACTTTTTGTTAAAACTGAAAGCATGGCATGATAATAGAGAAGTGAAAGATTTGCACTATATGTTTGTAACATTAGATATAACTTCATTTTTTACCATCATACCAAATGAGTATGGCATTTCAGCCATACGTGAATTTTTAACTGCAGAGACAAATATGATGGCAATAGATGTGGAAAAAATTGTTCAATGCTACAAATAGTGTTGACAAAAAATGTTTTTATATTGAGGAGGAATTGTTTTTGCAGCAAACAGGTGTGGCCATGGGTACTCCAGTGGCCAATACCTATGCTATCCTTGTGCTTCATCAGTGGGAGAAAACATATATGAGTATTGATGCAAAGTTTTAAATAAGAAGATTGAATTTTACTCAAGAGTTGTAGATGATTGTTTTTATATGGAATGGAAACATGGATGAATTGTTAGAATATGTGATCTATCTAAACAATACTACAAAATTTCCTGTTTTTAAGATGACTTGTTCTATTGACAGTATAGTATTTTTAGATGTGTTATTGAAAAGGAAGGAAAATATCATTCACACTAGTGTGCATAAGAAAGAAGTACAGGCTAATAGATACCTGCACCGGCAAAGTATGCACTCCCCCATGTCTTTAGAGGAGTAATAAAGGCCCATATATATAGAGTAAGTAAGATGAATATTAATGAGACTATGTTTGAACATCAGTTGAATAGCATGATAGAAGAGTTTGGCAGTAGTGGATATAACTATTAAGATGTCATGGAAGTAGTTGAAAGGGTAAAGATAGCCAGAAGTAAGGATGCAAGTCCAATTTTTAGCCAAGGAAAACAGACAGTAGAAAGAGTTTTAGAAAACGATAAGATTAGATACGTTACTACGTATAATTTAAGAATGAAACAACTACAGAAAATAATAGAAAAAAATTGGGTAATTCTCTTAGCTTTGCCTGAACTACATAATATAATAGATTCTAAACCATTTTTTTTCATATAAGAATCTAAAAAGTTTGAAGAGAAAACTCTGTTATAAGAAGGATTTTAAAAGTTTAGCTAAAAATAAAATAGGGCAGAAATATGGGGCTTATACTTGCATGGCATGTAGCTGTTGTGTAGATATAGAAAAAAAGAATAGTGAAGAATTTATACATCCCACTTCTGGTCGGAAGTTTAATTTTTCCTGTGTAGCAACTTGCAATAGTGTTAATGTAGTCTATTTGGCCACCTGTAAAAAGTGCAGATAATTTTATGTGGGGAAAATGACAAGGAGGTTAAAAGATCATATAATAGAACACAAATCCGACATTAGAAGGAAAAATTACAAGAAAGCATTGTGTAAGCAAATTTTAGATAAAGGAATAGACCACACCTTTACCTTTAGAGTAATAGAGAATGTATACAAAGATGTGAGGGGTGGGGACTTAAACAATTGTTTAGAAAATAAAGAATATGAGTGGATACTTAGGCTCTGTGCAGATAGTGAACCAGGTATAAACAATAAAATTAGTATTAAGCCTGTCCTAGTTAGGATGCAACAGTATAATTTATAATATTTTATAAGATTTTGAAGTGTATTTATGTAATTTATGTATTTATAAGTATTTAATTAAGGGTACTTTGTGATTGGATGGCTGTGGTCACATTGTATCTGTTTTGCTTCTTTTAAATGAATGAGAAAATGTAGTATGATGGTTAGCATTGAAGAAGGTTTTTTGATCAAAAGCTCTGCTTGTTGTAATAAAAGCTAGTTGTTTTTTCTGACGGTGATTTGTTTTACATCAGAAAATTGTTTTCTTTACTTTATCTTGTATCAGCGTGTAGTAAGCATATTAAAATACACACAGATAAAAAAAATGATAGTCATTTATCTGTTTAAAACTTTCATTTAAAGGCTCACTGCTGCTTTTCTGCTGTGAGAAACATTTCTGCAGTTTGTTTCTACCCAAGTAGTATGGGTATTTGTAGTATTGTCCATATTTAAGCTTGTGTTTGGGCCTAGTGTTTGAGGAGGCTGTGTGTCTGAGCACATGTTCAAGGACATCTTGGTTTAACCAAAGCCATTAGGCATTTCAGTGAGAGAGGATTGTTTAAGGTCATTGGCTGACTGGGTCACCTGGACTACAGCTTAGAGTAAGCACCTCACTGGTTCTTTTGAGATTTTTTTTAAAGTTGTCTCAGGTTTCAACTTTCTGTTACCTAAGAAGTTGAGTTTGTGAGTGTGTCTGCCAGTTCACACTGAACTAATCGAAGGAAGGACACTGAGCAAACTTGGATGTATAATATATAACATTAAGTATCCTGTTTTTTTTGCTTATTTTTTCAAGTTATTTATAGCACTTTGTCTACTGCATACTTTTCTAGCTAGTTTCACTGTGTGTGAGGTATTAACTGGAAATTGTCCACTTTTATTAAGCATCTGTTTGGGTTGTTTGATTCTGATAACTTGTTTGCAGTTAAAAGCTTTCTCTAGAGGCTCCTTTATCTGTTTAAAACTTTCATTTAAAGGCTCACTGCTGCTTTTCTGCTGTGAGAAACATTTCTGCAGTTTGTTCTACCTAAGTAGTGCGGATATTTGTAGCATTGTCCATATTCAGGCTTGCGCTTGGGCCTAGCGTTTGTGGAGGCTGTGTGTCTGAGCACATGTTCAACTCGTTGCAAACACTAAATAAGCTACAAATTACTACAGCACTCAACTTTCCTCACTTGTCTAGAGGAAAACAATTTCTAGTACTTAACAAGTAAGCACCTATCCAGGCATGTCTAAGGGCCCGCTCCCGGTGTTTTCTCCTGTCTACCTGATGAATCTGGGCATCTTGGGGCAATGCAGCAATTGCCTCATGTACACAGACAACCCTCACCTCCTGCCACCCAGCACTGCAACCTGTTAGAGATGCACCTATATAGCCAAACTGGAAGCAAAGCTCTCTTCACCCAATACTGGACTAAACAGTCAAGAGGAGAAGGTAAACACTTGCACCACACCACACTCATCACATAGTCCCTCAAAACCTACACCACCAAAACACACACAGAGAAACACAAAACACACACCTACATTTGCGGAGGCTCTCAGTAAAAACCTGCCCAAGCAACAGGGACCTCCAAAGCAGAAACACAAGCAATCTCCACCCCCCAACATAACCCAAATGACACATAGCCCACAATCTCAGTGTGCCACTCAACCACAGCCCATAAGGCATAACAACGTATCCAACACTCTAGTCATAGATGACTCTATAGTCAGGCACACTGATGTTCCACTCACTAGACTAAACAAGGAGAAAGTCACGGTCAGCTGCCTGTCGGGTGCCAGGATCCGCCACATAATGCAAGCACTCAGGTCGCTGCACAACAAGTACAAATATGACTCTGTCATTGTCCATGTTGGCGTGAATGACCTGAGACATACCTCCCTGGACTACATGAAAAGGGACAAGGAGGAGCTGTCCAATCTTGTAGCCCAGGCAGGTATGACCCTAGCCCTGAGTAGCATCCTGCCATCACCCAGAATGATACCACAGTACAAGGGCAAAATGATTGACTTCAACAATTGGCTAAGCTTTTGGTGTCATTCTAAGGGGATCCAGTATTTATTATTTATTTATTTAAATTTGTTGACAGGGAGTGTCCGACTGGACGTAGGTCCATTTTCAGCGGAGGCCCGGGGAGAAAAGCTCCACAGTAAAATAAACAGACAGTAGTTACATTGGATTACATAGTGATTAACAATTTAACATAGCAATTACTTACAACATATTTACAGATGAAGAACATAGTACATCAGTAGACAACTAGAATCTTTATCTGTGAAGTACATAACAGACATTAGCAAATGTTACAATGAGAAGTTCCTGCTGTATAATAAGTACTAGGCTTATGAGCATCAGAGCTTGCTATAATCAAGGTAGTTAGTGGAGTGGAAAGAAAGGTAGTGGTTGGATGGGGTGGATGATATTAGAGTGGGAGTTGCAAGGGCATAGCCAGCATGTTTTTAGGTACGCTTTTAGTAACGTTTTGAAGTGGGTACATGATGGTACGGAGGTAATTGTGGGTGGGAGTGAGTTCCATAATTTGGCTATGGCGCAAGAGAATAGTGCTCCACCAGCAGAGTTATTGGCTTTAGTGATCTGCAAGTGATTTTTGTTGCTGGATCTTAGTGGTCTGGTGGTGTGATAGGGTTGGAGTAGATTCTGGAGGGATGGGACATTTAGTGGATGGTTTACTAGTTTGTGGGCGAGTGACAGTTGATACCACTGAAGGAGGTGGGGAAGTTCAAGCCAGCCCAGTTCAGCAAGTGAGAGACAGAGGTGACTGGTAGGATGCCCCTGTGGCGAATTTGGCGATTTTGTTGTAGCAGGTCTCTAGCTTGTTTAGATCACATTGCCTTAGGTTGGTATATATTGAAGAGGCATAAAGTAGGGTGGAGATAAGGTGGGAATTTGCTATTGAAATCTTTGCTGCTTTGGTGAGAAATTGCTTATTTCTGTATAATGCTCCTTGTTTTTTGTGGACTTTTTTTATGGTCATGGATATGTGAATGTCAAATTTTAGTTTAGTGTCTATTTCCACTCCTAGCAATTTGGTGTGTTCAATTGGGTATATAGTGGTGTTGTCTTTTGCTGTGATATTAAAGTGAGAGTTGTTTTGAGTATGTTTGGTGGGTTGAAAGATGAGTAGTTTAGTTTTGTTTGGGTTGAGTATTAATTGGGCATCGGATAACCATGTTTCAACAGAGGAAAAGGCTTCCTGTGTGACTTTTTCAGTTTGGGTAGGGACTGGGCTGAGCAGATGATGGTCGAGTCATCTGCGTATTGTATGACTGTGCCATGTTTGGTGGCAGAGGCTAGATTATTGGTGTAAACAGAGATGAGTAGGGGTCCAAGGATGGATCCTTGGGGAACCCCTATGGAGACAGGTAGTTGGGGAGATATGCCATTCTGCCATACAATGGATTGTTGGCAGTCAGACAGGTAACTCTGAAACCAGTTGGTGACTGATTGTGAGAAGGATAGGTTACTGAGGACAGAGATAAGTTGTTTGTGTGGGACCATGTCAAATGCTTTAGATAGGTCTAGGAAAGTAGCAGAGGAGAGATAGCCATTGTTTTTATGCTGAAGGATAGTGTTAGTAAAGGAGAGTAAGGTAGTGGTGGTGCTATGGTTTGGTCAGAAACCATGCTGAGTACTGGAAAGGAGGTTGTTAGTAAGGATGTAGTCTGAGACCTGAGAGTGTATGCATCTCTCTAGTATTTTGGAGAGTGGAGAGAAAATAGTTATGGGGCGGTAATTGGTTAGTTCTGTGGGGGATCCGCCTTTGTGGAGGGGAATTATATGTGATACTTTCCACAGTGTGGGAACGTAACATTCTGACAGAGATTGGTTAATCAAGATGGATACTGGGTAGGCCAGAGCATCAGCTGCGATTTGTAGGTATTCACTTGGGAGGTTGTCTGCTGCTAATTTGGTGGGTTTAAGTTTAGATAAGAGTTTTTTATGTTGGAGGTAGGTACAGGAGAAAAAGAGAAGGCAGTGGGGAGATTACTAGTTGAAGCTGTGGGTTGGAGGGGATGGGGGTTGTGTTGTTTAGCTAGTGATAGTATGGTTTGGGTGAAGTGTGTGTTGAATGAAGTAGCAATATTTTCTGAGGAATGAGGGATGTTAGGAGGAGGGGTACCGATTTTACCTGGGTGGAGGATGGAGTTTATGGAGGACCATACAGTATCTGTCTGCCTGGGATGACATGATCGACAAACCACAATGCTTTGCCAGAGATGGCCTGCACGTGTAGCCTCTGGAATTCCAGATACTGACTAAGGCTCTAGCCACCCCTATAGTGCCTTTTTTAGGCAAGGTTCAAATGACAAATTCACCACTGTAACAGGTACAAGCAAGCAGAATCTGAGGGTATTGCTACTCAATGCTGAAAGTCTAAACCTCAAAATGCACTCACTCAAGGCACTCCTTAAAGTTGAGAATATTGACATCTGTGCAGTGACAGAGACCTGGGTCAAGGCTCCAGAGAGTACCCCTGCATTACCAGGCTATAATTCATACCACACCTTTCGGCCACCTAACCTGGACCAAAACATGGATGTGTTTCCATATTCATTAAGGATATCCACACCTCCAGGCTAGTTGCTCAGCATAATGCATCTGAGATTATCCAAGTGCAACTAACTCTGGGCAAGACCGTAATCCAAATTGTAGCTTGCTACAGATCCCCCACCATGCCCCAGGATTCCCATTTCTCATTTCTTGATACACTGGAAAATATTAGGGTATAACCTAACACCCTAATAATGGGTTATTTCAACTACCCCACCATTAACTTGGAAAACTACTCATATACCAACTCTTGTGCTCAACGTTTTCTGGAATTCATAAATTCCAATGCCTTGGATCAACTTATCCACACCCCCCACCAGGGGCAGCAATAACCTAGACCTGGTTATTACCAACATGGGCAACCAGTGGTCCACACCAGAGGTCAATTCTTCGTTGGTCAGATCCGACCACAAGCTAATCACCCTAGAAATCCACTTCCCTCCCCAACCCCCACTAGGGAAACCACCGTAAACAATTTCTCCAAAGCCAACTTCACGCTTCTTAAGACAGAAGTGGCAAACTTCATGACACCCATGCTGACGGACAATAGAGGTATGACTGCTGAATCCTACACAAATACACTTTATAAGCACTTACATGAGTGCATGGATCATGCAGTCCCTAACAGAGCCAAGATGCTATCCTCCAAAAAAAAGGAAGCCAATCTGGTGGTCCCCTGCCATAAACAAACTCTACAACAGAAGAAAGAAACGGTTGCAAAAAAGAGTAAAATCCCATGATTGGAAGAAGTCCCTGGTCAGCCTTGGTAAGAAGCTGAGATACCTCATAAAATCCTTCAAAGCTAGTTATGAAAACAAAATCACTACTGACTCTAAAGTCAGTCACAAAGCATTCTATAGCTATGTCAAGAATCTCAATGGCAACACTCAGATCTGCTCTGAGTTACAGCACAGAACCAAATGATATTGCCAACATCCTGGCAGATAGGTTCAGTGCTAACTTTACCCCCCATCCCCTAAAGGACCCATCTCTATACCGGAAGAATGCAAAGTTCATGTAATCACAGCTGCACAGGTAAAAACACACTCTCCAAAGTCAAGAACACTGCATCCATGGGACCTAACAACATCCCAGGCTGCATTCTACATGAACTACAGAATGAACAGGTACTCCACCTAAGTACCATGTTCAATCATAGCCTCACCTCAGGCTATGTGCCTACTGAATGGCGCACAGTGACGGTTATCCCACTCCACAAAGGGGGAGCCACCACAGACCCTGGAAACTACCCCCCCATTAGCCTGACGAGCCTGGTCTGCAAGGCTATGGAACGTATCATCATGGAACTTATAAACAATGACATTGGCAATCTCCAAACACAGGACCTCACCCAGTTCGGGGTTGTAAAAGGCAGATCATGTCTCCTAAATCTGATAGACTTCTTTGAAGCGGTCACCAAAGCTGTAGATGAGGGTAAGGTGGTTCACACAGTCTATCTAGATCTCACCAAGGCTTTCAACACCATCCTCCACTCTGGAATTATCAATAAACTCACTAAGCTATGTATAAATCCCTATGTCACAAGATGGGTTGCCAACTGGCGCACTGACAGAACCCACACTGTGAAAGTAGCAGACTCCAAATCCAACTTCAGACCAGTGACGAGTGGAGTACCACAGGGTTCAGTCCTGGGTCTTCTCCTGTTTGATATCTACTTCTCTGAAGTACAGGCTAACACAGAAGGTCTTTGGCTAATGAAGTTCGCAGATGACTGCAAACTAGGAGCCATAATCAAAACTCCAAAAGATGTGGACATCCTACAAAAGGGCCTCGCTGAGACAGATGCCTGCTATCAAAGCCATAGCTTCAAGCTCAATGCCAAGAAGTGCATTGTCATCCCTTTTGGTAAAATCTCCAAACTCACGCAAGACCCATGAACTACCACATTTATTTATTTATTTATTTCCAGTTTGATTACCGGGGAAGTCCACTGGGCCAGAACGTACCCATTTTCAGTGGAGGCCCGGGGAGAAAAGCTCCAAAAGCAAAGCAAATACAATCTAAGTTACATAGTGTAAAAGATAGTAATAAAATATATACATTTGGAATAACATTACATTGAATACAGTTAGTAAAAAAGCAAATACATGCAGTATACTTCAAAAAACATCATTCAGGAACTCTGTGGTAGATCCAATAGATTTAATAGTTTTTGAATAGGGTTCTATCCATCCATGTAGAAAACAAGTGGTTTCTTGGGATTTCAGTTTTGTTCTAGAGAAATGTACAGTTTTTCCATTTGAATCAGCTTATCAGGCTAATTGAAGTTCTTAACTTGGAATACAGCATTACACATTGCTCTGACCTCTGTAAGAGAAGTATCTCAATTACAAACTTTTATTAGTGAGTCAAACTTATGCTATTTTTGACAAGGACAGGGTATGAGAACATATCTTTCATTTATGCCTAAGGTTATTTCGGAGTTTATCTAAGGTCAAGTTATTCATCTCCTTGTGTTTTTTTCTGATTCAAAAATTAGGGAGAAAAGATTTTACATTCTCTGGATATCTATAAGCAGCTCTGGGAATACATTGACAAGACTAAAACCTTCAGGAGTTCATATCAACTGTTTGTTTCCTATGAAAGTAAGAAAAAGGGACAATCAGTGTTAAAATAGGCAATTTCAAAATGTTTCTCAAATGCTATTGTTTTACATTATTCTCTCCATGACAAGTCACTTCCAGGCAAGATCAGACTCCATTCTACCAAGGCTTTGATTTCTTCTGTGGATTTTTGGAAAGGATTGGACTCTAGAAGTATTCTAGAGGTAGCAGCTTAGTCCTCTTTACATTCCTTTAGAAAACATTACAAGTTAGGTGTTTTTCCAGATCCAGACCAGGTTTAGCAAGGACTATTCTCTAGGGACTCATGGACTTTGACCCTCTTTCCTTCTCCCTTTCTTTCGAAGCTCTAATAATCTACCCATATAGCTGAGGCTACTGAAATAGTGATAAAATGATGGGCACAGCATGGTTTTGTGAGGTAACAAACCATAACAGTAGATGTTCAAATACAACATAGTTGTAGTAGGGACACCCTCTCTCCGCTCCCCTCCTTTTTGTGTTCTGTTTTTTGCCAGGGTGTGGATATTTTTATTTATCTTTTTCCCCAGAATATACCTAATAACAGGGCCCTTGCCTCTCTTTTTCTGGAGCAAGAAAGCTCTGAAAGTTTAGAGTCCTAACCATTAACTTAATACATCTCTCCTCAAGCCCTTCAGCTATTAAGGTACATGAAAGATTCTCTAAAGCTTTGGATGCTTGCTGGTTATCATATTCTGGACAGGATATAATCCATATAGCTTAGGTTACTGCAACAGTGATCTATATGAGCATCCACTGTTATGATCACTTAACATACAAATCCATTCTTTCTTCTCCCTCCCATCATGATTTCCTCCAATGCCTTGACCACTAATAAGACTTGGGTGGTAGTTAGGGCTTTATTTCTCTGCACCATGGAGCTTACCGAAATAAATTTTACTTAAAGAAATTGCTTAAAAGGTTGTCCAGCTCTTAATCAGGTCTTTTCTGATGCAATTCTCATAGTCATGCACCCTTCAGCAGTGGCAGAACAAAGCAGGACTTACTATAAATCTGGGAGTCAAGTCTCCCTTTAGACATCATTGATGGTTAAATGACCATCCAAGAGCACACTGCTGAGTGGCTGTTAGAACAGGAGTAGGGCTATAAAAAATTCCATGAAGCAGACTTTAATACATTATCTAGGAAATTAATTTTGGTGCTGCTTATAACTGGTAATTTTCAGAATGTGCTATTCTCCATGAGACTTCAGTCTGTGTTTGAAAATAAAGATTCTATAACTAGCAGTTGGCAGTTGATTTTAGGAGAGCTATGTAAAGAGCTATTGCTGTACATTAGTAAGATGTTCATTCACTGAAGTGCTCTGCTTTTTTGAATATGTTGTGGTTTCTTGTTGCGGCACATCTCTGTGATTCCCCAGGTACATGCACCACAGGATTATGGGTTAGCTGTCTGGGTCTATGGGTAAACTTTGCTAAACAGAATACAGAAAACAGCAGTAAGATGTGACATGGATGTCTTTTAAGATGCTTGGAATTGTACACTAGCTTGTACGACAATGTCTAAACAAAAGCCACATTTTCTTTACTCCCCACAGTATAGCCTTTCACTAATGTTTCTGTGTTATATATCTTTTCTTTTCTATTCTGGGGAAAAATACTTGCTTTAGCAAAAATAAATAAATAAATAATATGCGCAGTCTTGCTCTCTCGCGTGTGCATGTGTGTGTGTATACAGTCATCCACAACCACTTTTTCTAATTTTTGCACATGGGGTTGGGGTGTCATTTCAGATGTGATGACCAGCTAAAGCCAATGTTCACACTACCAGGTGACTAGTACTTATGGCCAGTTTAGAGGGTCCACTTCACCTTCTGCATGTCTTTGGAATATGGGAGGAAACTGGAGCTTACAGAGAAAACTCATGCTATCACAGGGATGACATGCAGACTCTGCGCAGAAGGCACTTCAGTTGAGAGTCAAACCTATATATATATATATATATATATATATATATATATATATATATATATATATATATATATATATATATATATATATATATATATATATATATATATATATATATATATATATATATATATATATATATATATATATATATATATATATATATATATATATATATGCGTGTGTATCGCATGTCATTTAAGAAACTATTACTTTTTTGACAAGATGAAAGTTGACCAGAAGGACCATCATCCTGCCAGTCACTGAGAGGGATACACTCTTTTTGCTGGTCTAATCTCCAATGTTGTTGTGGTAGCCTGAGATACACATAAACCCACAGTGTCACCCCAATGGCTGATTCATGCTTCGGTGTATAAGATGAAATGCAGCTACTTTGGGTTTCTCAGCTTCGTGTGAGTGCATGCTGCATGCTGAACCACCTGCTTCCACTGGGTGCTAGTTATGCAACAGATTAGTCTGCTTCTGTTTCCACAGGTTGGGTAAGCCCATGTCAGCCAGTTACTCTCACCTTCTTTCATTAGCACCTCTAAAGCATGGGTCATTAATTAATTCTAGGTCATAAGGAACTAGTGAGAGAGTCAATAACATTGTGAAATAACAACATGGTACGTATAACAAGACTTTTTAAAATTAAATTCTAGCACTTTTCATTGCACATAATAAAGAAAGCATATATTGAAAAGAACATTATATACGCCTGGCTATGGTCTTGATTTATGCTACCTTTAGATCCCAGAAATACACAAGCAGCAATAGTAAATTGTGAAAGGGAAGGTGTGGTCAAGGCAGGGAGGATTAATAAATAAACAAATAAATAAATAAATAATGTATTTACCTATGTGTATACGGGTCTACTTCACATGACTGAAATCTCATTTGACTGAATTTCATTTGACCGAGACCATAATACCGAATTTTCAAAAGACTGAAAACTCATTTGACTGAATCTCATTATACTAAATTGTAAGCCATAGGCATGGTGTGGGTTTTCCTTCTCCTGTGACTTGCTTGTGATAAAGAGAATTATTTTAACTTATAGTGCTGATTTTCAGAATACCGATAGTCATGTAGAAAGTAGTGTTGTAGTGTTTCTAAATGTGGGTATGTCTGTTTACATTTTTATGGGAAGTATCTCAAGTAATATGGCAGATATTTTGTGTGTTCCCAGCAGTAGTAGCAGTGTGTAAACTACTGTAAGTTAAGTAAAAGGTATATGTCCTTTTCCCCACTGAGTTTGTATATATATATATATATATATATATATATATATATATATATATATATATATATATATATATATATATATATATATGTAGGGTGATGGGGGGTAGCCCCCCACCTAGTTTCATTTTATATAGTCCGGTTTCTGTTAAGAGGGTATGTAAGTAGTTTTTAAGTTCTGCAAAGAGTTAGTCATTGGTGTTGTAAGTGTACATGTCTATGGTTTACAAGTTAGTATTTTGAAATTTAGCATTGTAAGGTTTCAGTATAATGAGGTTCAGTACAGTGAGTTTTTAGTATTTTGAAAATTAGGTATTTTAGTCTCAGTCAAATGAAAGTCAGTCAAATGAAATTTCAGTCATGTGAAGTAGACCTGTGTATACATATTCATGAGGAAAAATATACCTGTAATAGAGGGATCTAGTGGGAGGATGACCATACAATGACAGACATGTATGTGATTCAGTGACCTAGTCTTATAAGTACCTCACTCAACTGTGCTGTTATTTTCATGAAAGATACCTGCCACTATATTCCTTACTCATGGGTAGAATAATAATAAACGTACCAAAGCAACAATAAAAAAGGAGGATAGTACTAATACAACAAGCTACCCAGTACAGAAGATGCAAATACTCCCTTAGCTTTGGATGGACAGTCCAGTTTGTAATGCTTTAATTCAGTAAATAGGTGACATTCAGAAACTAGCATTGCATTTAATATCAGTTTCAAAAAGGAACCTTCATGTTAGGTGTTTCTGCTTTCTCTAAGGCTATGCCACCTTAGAGTTAGAATGTAAAACTAGGGTTAAGGGAGTGAAGGGGGGTTGCCTTCCTGTAAAACTGCAGTTATGTTTGGGTGGAATAATGACTGGCTCAGTACCAAAACTAATGTTTCTGTCTGACTCCTTTTAGGAAGTTGCTGTTGAGGAATATGTATTGTTTATTTGCAAGCAATAATGCCCAACAGTGTGTGTGTGTGTGTGTGTGTGTGTGTGTGTGTGTGTGTGTGTGTGTGTGTGTGTGTGTGTGTGTGAGTGTGTGTGGTATTTGGTGTGTGTGTTGGGGGTCTGCTGAGGGCCTCTCCTCCCCTAGAAGGGCATTATTTTCCCTATAACACATACACTGGAGAGCATTATTGTGCTTAGGCAATGGGTTATCTGTTACATTTTGTGTTTGTTTTTATTACTATGTATTTTTTTAAAAACATTTTTGATGTAAAATAGATCCTCTGTCTAATGTTTCATACGTATTGTATTATAAGTAATCGTTCTTGGAAGTAGTATTGTACATCAAAATATAGGTTAATTACTTAATGTCTGCGCACACACACACACACACACACACACACACACACACACACACACACACACACACACACACACACACACACACACACACACACACACACACATATATATATATATACTCTCACACATGCAGAGCCAGAGCATGGCCAAATAGGGCCCTAGGTAGAGGAATGGACCAGGCCCCCCCCCAGCCCCAGCAACCATTTCAGTGTCCCATTACTTGGCCTTCTCTCCCCAATTACCATAAACACTACTCAAACCTGTCAGTGTGCATACCATTTTTTTAAAATTTTGTAATGATTACAGAGATTTTATATAAAACGTTTATTTCAAAATTTATAGGGCAACACCAATGGCTATTTACTAAACAAAACAGTCTCACATTGAAAGCAGACTTAGCATAGGCAACAGTGAACTTCTCATCCCTTCAAATCATTGAAAATTCATTCACACTTTCATACATTGAACATGCATTGATAGACACATTCATTGAAAATGCAGCTAGTCCAGTGGCAGACTGATCAGTTCTGTGGCTCTGCTCGACAGTGGCACAGGAAAATAACTTTATTGGGTGGCATAAGCCAGGGAACCTCGTTGGCTAGGCTTACTTAGGCCCTTGGGCCAATAGCCTAGTACATACCTATGAACTTATAAACCTATGAGTGTACATTTATATCCACAGACATGTCCCAAACTCAGCAATTATAGCTACATTGTTTACTGCAGCCTTCTCAGATGTCTGTGTCAAAATAATAAGCCTAATAATGACCAAAGTCACATTTAAAATTTGTTTTACACAAATACACAGTAGCCAAGTGTTCCATCTAAATTCACATACACACTCACATGCACACTAGTATGCAAAGCCAGGTTAAAGACTGTTTAAAAATGACCAGATGATAAGACCATAAGGTATGTTCATCCACAGAGAGCCACACCAGCAGTTATAGCCACTTTGTTGACTGTGTACACCCATTATTTTTATAAAGAAATAAATTACATGATCTTAATTCGTAGCTTTGAATGAACTACATGAAATTGTATAAAGATCACTAGCATCACACCATAAGATCCAGCCACATGTAGCACAGTTTAAATAGAAGAGAATTTATGAGAGCACAATTAATATTAACCACCTGCTAATATATGCTAAGTCAATATGCAGAATCTCTGCAGAAGTAAAAGTTATCCGAATAATTCCATGTTGAAGAAAACTAGCACTAATGCAGAGGTTGCTGCTGGTAAACAGCTTTGCATTTCAATGATTCATCTACAAATACAGTGCCTACTACCCTTGAAGGATAAATTGCATATGTTACATTAAAAAAATGGTGTTGCTAGTGCTATTGCCATAACATTTCCTGAACTAGATCAGCTGCACAATAAGGAATAGCTGGAAAACAATGACAACAGATTCATTGTTAATACGCATGTAGTGTCAGAGATAATTAAGGGGCCTAGCCCAAATTCCTATTTGCTCGAAAGCACAGTTTGCTTAAGTGACTTGCTCAGTGTCACACAGTAGGTAAATGAAGGTGGAAAGATTTCAACCCTACACCCTTACCACAGAAAACACCTTATTAGCAAGATGGATCTTTAGTCCTCTGTGTTCCCTGCCAGACTAACGTTTTTAACAAAATGCTGAAATCCTTTGCAGTCTGACCACATGATGGTTGCTGGAGGTCAGACAGTTCTGATCGTCCCTCCACATGATGCAGACTATATTATATGACAAATATAACCCCTTTGCAGCTGCTGGAGGCTGTAAGCAAGGTACTGCAAAAAATAAATAGCTTAAATATAACATGCTTAGACTATTAAAATGCATCATGTTTAGACTTTATTACACAATCCATTCATATTAACAAATTAATTAATTCTTTAGTGCAATGAATAAAGCAAAACAATTAAAAAAATATAAATTCTGCAGCAGCTTTTATTCAACAACCCACAAGTCATACAAAAATCAAAAATATTACCGCATATAAAATACTATTTTTTTTGGGAGGGGATATACATGCTTGCAGGACACCTACATCTCATTTTTGTCCTTACTATGGTTTTTCTGTCATCAAGAATATCTATCCCATTTGTCATCAGTTAGTACAAATCTGACCTATTTGAATAACAGCTTAATACTACACTTAATACCTTATTGTTGAAGCATATGACACCAGAGTCAACAGAGTTAGATGATGGACAGATGGGGCCCTTTGCAGGGTAATGAATCAAGCACCTGCCAGCCATACCAATATCCCATTACTTAGCTATCTCTCCAAAAATCATTATAACATTATTCAGACCTGTCAGTGTACACACTTATTATGTTCTTTACTTTTACAATTATAGCTGAGATTTAGATTTCATTTAAAATCTTTATTTCAAATATTATAGAAAAAAAAAAAACACTGACAGGCATTTTTTTAAAGAAAACAAAACATTCTCACATTAAAAAAAGACCTAGCATAAGAAATAGTAAACTTCTCTTCCCTTGAAACTTACATTTAGTGAAAATGCATCTGGCAACCATTTAAATTACAAGAGATGTGCTGAGATTCATACCCACATATCATAGTGAGGTACTAATTTATGTCTATGTTAATGGTGCAGGAATTCAAAAGACAAATGTGTAACTTATTTGCAAACAACCTGGGACTGCTCACTGGACTCATGTCCTCCTTTTCAAGAACATCTCAGAAGTACTATCTGGTGAAGTAAGTTGGCAAAGTCACATAAAAAACAAATGAAGCCTGTGGGAATCAAACCATGTACTACAAGAAGCAGCTCTTTAAAAGCTCATAGCCTTATTCATCTGCACTAACTGCGGTGGTGGTGCTGCGGTAGCGTTGTCGCCTCACAGTAAGATGTTGTCCTGTTCGATTCTCAGCTAGAGCGTCTTCTGTGTGGAGACATGCATGAATGGGCGTACCTTCGTTGAAGGCTGTGCATCAGGGCCGGCAACTCGGCACATAAAAATCTACTGCCAATTATTAGTGGACCGGAGTTCCACTGTGGTGACCCCTAACTGGGAAAAGCCAAAAGACACAACAACAACGTATTCTTCTGCACTGAGTGTTAGACAAACTACTGTAGGCCAAACACACTATATTTCACAGGGATCGGTACTAATTACCGAAGGAATTATTAAACGAAGCACAAACGGGCAGGCATACTTCCGCAAAAGTGCTTGTTACCGAAAAAGCACTTTCGTGGAAGTATGCCTGCAGCTAGAGGGATTCGTGGGGGAATGACTGTTGTGGAGATCGTACTATGGTGCGGATAAGGGAATATTCCCTTTTCCTCACTGTAGTGCGATCTCGGAGTGAGAATATTAAAGTAGGGTGTGTGTGTGGGGGGCACAACCCCCCCACATGGGGGGTGCAGGGGGGCTTGCCCCCCTGCCTAAAAGTAGATTTATTGTTTGTTTTTTTTTTAATTTATTTTTTAACGCACGTTAACGAAATTGCTTTTTTGGTGAAAGCACTTTCGTTAAAGTGTGTTCAGTGATTGCAGATTCGGACTATTGAACTTTTGTTCAATAGTCCTAGATCCATTTCACAAGAGTTTCTGTTAAAACAATCTAAATAAAATATTTCTATAGTTAAAATATTAACATTAAACTCATTATATATCATGCTGTAGGATTTATTCACAGATAAATAAACACACTGCAACGTTTATAGGGCAGGGCTTCATCCCTTTGTCACAGAGCTAGGCATTTAAAAATGAATGCTTAGTAATTAAAGTAAAACTCACATCTTTTGTATGATATTTGAGATACTGGGTAGTGAAGATTCACCTTGCAAATGCAAACACAAATTACAGCTATGAAATTAAACAAATTAGAGTAAATATGGATTCCTGCATTAAAAAAATCCTTCAGATAACAGAAACAAATGCTGGCTATTTTGTATTAATTAATAAAGTATGATGATATGTTTTATAGCAGTTTTAACACTTATTAATTACTATTAAAGTAATTTAAATGAAATTAGTTGTTAATAGCAAAAAACATAAAACCAGTCCAATTAGTATAGTTTTTGAGAATTAAACATTGTACATATATTACTAATACAAGGTATCTGGAAAAACATAAGAAAGGCTTAATTCTGTTTGGATTTATGCAGCAAAAACAACTGTAAAGGCAAATCAGAGTTCCCTGCATATTTTTATATTTGCATCCTTGCTAGATGTGTCAGACTGGAGTCTACTTCAGTTGATTGGTGTATTAAATTGTCAAAACCGACATGGTTGAGATCACAACAGTTTAGCTCATCGACCTTTTTGACTGAGGTTATGCAAGGCTGATAATAATGTTATACTTGGCTATGCATCAAATACTACAGAAAGTGGATTTTCATTAAGAATAAGTATGAAATCAAGAGAATATTATCTGAAGTTCCAATGGTGATAAATCTCAGATGACACAAAAGCCTTCTTTCCCAGAAAGGGTGGTAGATGATCAAATCTTCTGGAAGTAGAATAGTAGTAGTAACACATCATGACAAAATTGAAGAACACACAAGGCAGATATAAGGAAATTCTTGTGACAGGAGGGAAAATGTGCAGCTTATTTACTTAGTAACCGAATGTTCAGACTATGAGGGCTATGTAATTTATCTCCCAATGTTTTTTATGAAACTATGAAATTATCTAGAAGTAATATATACTTTAACTTGGGAGATATCTCACTCCAGAGACTTCACAAGCCAGCACAAACTGCCTAAAAGACAGGTTCAAATTGTAGAGTTACTTTTGGCCATGACAATTTACAACTACAACTAGTTTAAAGAGAAAAAAAAGGTAAACAAGTGAATAGCTAGGTAGGCAGGTAGGCCTTCGACTCGGGTATATTTATTCTAGTGGGCAATGCCATTTGATTTTGTTACCAAGTACTTTCATTTGTAAATACTAAAACTGATCCTAAAATTGAGCTAGCAGGATGGCACTTTGTTCCAAATATAAGAATGTGCAAACATAGGTTACACTAATCAGTACAGCCTATTTCTTCATTGCACATCTAATCACATACCAGGGTTGAAACACTTTCTGTAATCTGCTTGTAGAGGAGGAAAAAGTATGCAGCGTACTGACACTTGCAAGTAGAATCTTGGACAAGTAACATGTCCATCTGCAGTCTTATACATTCCAATGCCTTATGTTTTTCCCACTAACATCTTCTGCAAAGTCAGAGCATGAATGTGGAAGACTGACATGGTGTCAAAATGGCAGAAATTATTTATTTCATTCTCACTGTCTAATATACCAGTTGCATAATTTGTTTTCTCTGGCTGTCTGTTGTTTTCACAGTCCAGTGTTGAGTGAATAGTATCTCACTGTCTATGTTATCTAAAAAAAACATAAATTCCACCCTAATAATTTTGTTTTAGTCTATTGACTAGCTTTTGCTTACAAAATTCAGCAAGTACACATTTCCTGGCTTTAGATGCATATAACTCAAACGTCATTTTTTTTACATTTTATCTTCAGATTCTTGCTCAATATACTGACATCTCTAAAGCTATAGTGAAATATGGGAGATATTCGAGCTGTATCTCACTGAAGGTGGCCTCAGTGACAAACCAGAGGAAGTCTGGTATGCCATGCTTCTTCATATTTCAGGCAAGGAAATCATTGTGGTGTTTAATAATACTTTCCCTCTAACTGAGGAAGAAAGCAGCAGGTTGGCAACCCTGAAAAATAAACTGCAGACATATTGTCAACCAGAGAAGAATCTATCATATGGAAGTCATGTAGTTTCTACGAGAAACCAAAGAGTGCAGAAACTATTGATGCACCACGTGATTGAAATGAGGCCTGGGGCACACAATTGTTAATTTTGGTAATTGTGTGATTCATTGACCAGGGATGGAATCATATGTTGTATAAGAAATAATTGCACAAGAGACATGCTTTTGAGGGAATCAGGGCTGATGATAGAGAAAACTATGGATGTGTGGAGTTCAAGTGAACTACTGAATGTGCAGTTAAAAACTTTTGAGGGCATACAGATATGCAAGACTGACACTGAAACCTGAGAGAATAAGGAGGATTTAAAACCTAAAAGCCAGAAAAATAATAAAAAAATTGTAGGAACAACAGTAACCCAGTGATTCATAAAGAAACCCTTGGTCTGTAGTAGTAAAAAAGATCCTATTTCTACAATGTAGTCTTTTTCAGTTCATTGACGCATTATTCACAATGAGGAAAAAACTCATTATCGGCTAATTTATATGTCTATGAATTGCAGTTAGCTACCATGAAGTGCATTCAACACTTTCTGTGGTAGTTAACAACAGTGGCAGCATCGTGTTAACACAGACCCCTGTCACTCTCCCACACATCCAAGCACACAGCAAAACAAACACACATGCACGCACACACTATAGACCTCATATCAGTCCCTGTTGTCAAAACATTCACAATGCCTCCTTTTTCCCTGCCCTGGTAATTCACAGATGATTAGAGTCTGTACTTAATGCCAGATGTGGCAAGTTTCACACTCATGAATACTTGCTAGGGCAAAAGCAGTTATCTTACAAAGCTGACTGGTATACCTAACATTTCCTGTTACTCTCCCTCATACATCATGACATACTACAGGCACTGCAAAATGCCTGGGATCCTCAATAGTTATTAAAAAGCTCTGCTGTACTAACATATCAATTAGTGCAGTAGGCTAATGCATGGGGTCTTCTGTCAAAAGTTCATGATTCAAATCCCTTTTCCTCCCAGCTTTTTTGTAATCATTTATTTATTTTTAAAATCCATCACTGGTGTCTGGTGGTGGTACAGCGGACTAGTATCCTCTGTAGGAGGTGGATGTTACAGAGATTGAAGCCAATTAGTGCCTTGTAAGGTATGTTACTTATTCTGGTGTATGGTGGTGGCATAGAGGACTAGTATCCTCTGCGGGAGGTGGATGTTACACAGTTTGAAGTCGGTTTAGTGCCTTTTAAGGTATACTACTTATCCTGGTGTCTGGTGAAGGCACAGAGGACTAGTATGCTCTGTGGGAGGTGGATGTTACACAGCTTGAAGTCAGTTTAGTGCCTTTTAAGGTATGCTACTTATCCTGGTGTCTGGTGGTGGCACAGAGGACTAGTATCCTGTATGGGAGGTGGATGTTACACAGCTTGAAGTCAGTTTAGTGCCTTTTAAGGTAATCTACTTATCCTGGTGTCTGGTGGTAGCATAGCTAGTATCCTCTGTAGGAGGTGGATGTTACACAGTTTGAAGTCAGTATAGTGCCTTTTAAGGTATGCTACTTATCCTAGTGTCTGGTGGTGGCACAGAGGACTAGTATCCTCTGTGGAGGTGGATGTATACTTATTTAGTTTTAGAGTTTGTACTGTTAATTGTTGCTTATAGTTTTTCAGATCTCTGCTGAAAGTGTTTTCCCCACCTCCCCCAATTTTCTGCTGTATCTTCAGTTGGTATAACTGTTTTATACAGCTTGTGTGTTATCTAACTCAAGGATCACTTGCATAAACTTAGACCTGTTAGTAACAGCCTGCATTTCATTGCTGGAACCTGTGTTCTGAGAGACTGCTTTTCAGTCTATCTGGAAATATACAGAGCTAAGTATTTTTTTTGGTATTAGAGTTTGTACTGTTAATTGTTGCTTATAGTTTTTCAGAGCTCTGCTGAAAGTGTTTTCCACACCTCCCCTTATTTTCCGCTGTGTCTTCAGTTGATATAACTTTTTTTTACAGCTTGTGTGTTATCAAACTCAAGGAACACTTGCATAAAATTAGACCTGTTAGTAGCAGCCTGCATTTCATTGCTGGAACCTGTTTTCTGAGAGACTGCTTTTCAATCTGTAAATATACAGAGCTAAGTATATTTTTTGGTTTTTAGAGTTTGTACTGTTAATTGTGCTTGTATGTAAGCTGCAGTGGTACAGTGGTAGGATTGTTGCCTCACAGCAAGAGGGTCTCCTGTTCGATTCATGGCTGGAGTGCCTTCTGTGTGGAGTCTGCATGTCTTCCCTGCTGTCGAGTGGCCTCTGAAAGACATGCGTAAATGGGCATGCCTTCGGTGAAGGTTGGGCATCGGGCTGGCAACTCAGCACCATAAAAATCTACTGCCAATCTTTAGCGGACCGGAGTTCCACTGTGGTGACCCTGAACCAGGAAAAGCCAAAAAGACAAACAATCTGTTAATTGTGCTTGTAATATTTCAGATTTCTGCTGAAGTGTTTTCCCCACCTCCCCCTATTTACTGATATGTCTTCAGTTGGTATAACTGTTTTTTACAGCTTGTGTGTTATCTAACTCAAGGATTGCTTGCATAAAATTAGACCTGTTAGTAACAGCCTGCATTTCATTGCTCTGAAAGACTGCTTTTCAATCTGTCTAGAAATATACAAAGCTAAGTATATTTTTTTGGTTTTAGAGTTTGTACTGTTAATTGTTGCTTATAGTTTTTCAGATCTCTGTTGAAAGTGTTTCCCAACCTCCCCCTATTTTCTGCTGTGTCTTCAGTTGGAATAATTTGTTTTTACAGCTTGTGTGTTATCTAACTCAAGGATTACTTGCATAAAATTAGACCTGTTAGTAACAGCCTGCATTTCATTGCTGGAACCTGTGTTCTGAGAGACTGTTTTTCAGTCTATCTGGAAATATACAGAGCTAAGTATATTTTTTGGTTTTTGAATTTGTACTGTTAATTGTTGCTTATAGTTTTTCAGATCTCTGCTGAAAGTGTTACCCCACCTCCCCCTATTTTCTGCTGTGTCTTCACTTGGTATAACAGTTTTTTATAGCTTGTGTGTTCCATGCTTTTCTGGCAAAATACATGAATTCAGACTCAGTACTGGAGCTCAAAGTCTCTGGAGGCTAAGAGGAAAGTAGATGTAGCCCTCAAGTTCCCATAGTTGATATCCCCCATATTTGGACTGTGTTTTGATATCCTGTCCACACAAATCACAAAAACATCAGCTCTTGGTATTTAATAGCCACTCTAGAAATGAGGCAGTCGGTCAACCTGCCTGAAGGTAGCATCTCAACAGGTCTGTTTGCTGCCTTAAACCCACAAAACTGGGGCGTATCATAATGTAGGGGCATGGCCAATGATCAGCGAGCGTTACAGTCGATTAATAGCATAAGATTCATTAGAACTCTTGTCAGTTAAAAAGGTCAAAACATGATTTTTAGTATGTCAATTCCATTTTAAAGGGTGACATACTTATCTTTATTCCACACACCTGAGTACTGTGAAATGCACAAGTACACATTTTTGAATGTAAGAGCTGCACTTGACTAGATGTTGTATCACATTGCTGAACTTGCCTGTAAGAGAACAGACTGATAAGCAAACAGAAATGTGGATAAATGGGTATTAACTGATAGATGTGAAAAAAAAGTGTAGAGAAATTGTACAAATGCAATAATATATAACACATAGAACCATTCGTGGCAGTAAAAAGAAAAACATGGCATTTAAATAAACAAGGTTTTCTGGTTTTAAGTTTCAGTCTCTTGAAAAGACAAAACATTTTTAGAAAATAAATATATATTAGGGCTTGAACTGAATTCTCCAACAGCTTAAGCCCTAAGATTTCAGACCAAAATTAAATATCTTGCCATAAGAAGAGATGAAGAAACCCAGAAGTTTGACAAACACAAAATTAGACTGTGCACCATTTGCAAAATGATAACACAAGATTATCTCATCAGAAAAGGAGCTATTAAAATTAGAATTACTTTCACTTATTTTGCTCAGCACCTTTTATATTCATTAATTTACCCATACTAGTTTAAAGTCATTACATGAAGGCAATCCTCTCATGAACTCAGGTCATCTGTTGGAAAATTGGCTATGGCTACCAAATTCAAAAATAAATTATGATTCCCTTTCACTGTTGCTGCAAGTAGAAACTCCCCACATTCTAAGGAACATTTTGGAGAAGAAAGCCTCCAAGTCTTCTCTAAATATATTTATTCTGTAACTGGATCTGTAATTGTAGTATCACCTAAAACAGGAAAGAAAAGGAGCAATTTACTATTTGGCACATAAATTGTTTACTATAAGACATTTTAAATCGTGCCCTTTGCCTTATTATATGTCTTTACACTCAGCTCAAAATAAAGGCCTGCATCTGCCATAGACTTGATAGTCTGTCTTGTGATGTAACAAACATACTATTAACTACTTCTCTGATGATGCAGTATGACCTGGCTATATAAAGCAACTCTAGCTTGTATTTATCTTGCTTCTTTCTTCATACTTTTCAAGAATTTATTTTAACTAG
This sequence comes from Protopterus annectens, assembly GCF_019279795.1. Classification (NCBI taxonomy): domain Eukaryota; kingdom Metazoa; phylum Chordata; order Ceratodontiformes; family Protopteridae; genus Protopterus; species Protopterus annectens. The sequence continues at coordinate 260,979,127 of NC_056726.1, read as the reverse complement.
TATTGTTATTTGTAAACAATGTATATATTCTTTTGGCTTTTTGATGCTCTTTCTTTCTTGTTTTCATTATAAATTAATTTGTTACTTTATATCTGGAACTTTCTTCCCAGTACTCCACTGAAAATGTAACTTCTCAGATGTGGATTTCTTTCTAACAAATGCAATAAATAAAAATATAAATGTGGGTATTCTAGGATATATAAGATACATTTTAATATCCATATCTATAGTTATATCTCTATATATATAGATATACATATATCTACATATATCTACATATATGTGCATGGATAGATAATATACATATATGTCTGTATGGAATACACACACACACACACACACACACACACACACACACACACACACACACACACACACACACACACACACACACACACACTTGCATATGTGTGTGTGTGAATGCAAATTGTGAAAACGATCAAACGGAAAAGCTAAATGTAAATTGAATTCTTGGAGAGGTGAACATTAGAATTATTTATTTGGTTAATGGTCATGGAGCAGCAGAAAAGCTAGGTGGCAGGGAATTAACTGCAAATAGTGATTTCCTAGTAAACATCAATGGAATTCCCAAATTACTTTTCATGTGGGAGCAATCAGCTTGCAATGCACAATATGTAAGGGGACCATGTCAGTTCCTGTAGACAAATATTTTATTAGAAATTGCAAAAAATAACATTCTGAATCACTGGGTGCCTTCTGTATGGAATCAGCATGTCTTCCTTGGTCAACATGGGTGCTGTAGAAAACACTGTTTTCTATTTCATCTAAAGACATATCATTGGGGGCAGTGGTAATCCTCATAAATTACTCATACATAGGAGGAGGGAGTCTGTTGAAAAGTTGGAAGGCACTGTGTAATAATGGTTTGAAGGGGTGGGGTGTTGCACTGCAAAAGAAGGCAGAGATGGTAGTATTACCAAAGGAAGGCAAGGACCCTGCAGACACTGCACCATATAGGCCAATATTTTTTTTCTAAATCACAATGATATATACTAGCTAAGAGATGGTGAAAATGTCACCAAAGCAGATATATATGAATCAATGTGATTTTTCTAGAAGGGAGACAAATATTTGATGTCATTAATAGAAGAATGATGACTCAGGGAGAAATAAAAAATAATTAAAAAAAAACTTCTTTATTGTTGATTAATTTACATGCACAGAAGACATTCACTAGGGTCTGTTGTGAATTCATAAGCAGGACAATATTAGCATTTGCATTTTCAAGTAGTTTAACAGAGTTAATAAGGAGAATTTGCTGTATGGTTAGAGCCTTTACATAAAAAGATAAACGATTTGTAAATTCAAGGACATAACTGGCTTGGTAGTCAAGGGAAGCCATCTCTATTTGTGAATGATATTATTCTATATTTGAAAATAGGGGATTATGGGGTACACTGTTTCAAGTATTTTCAGGATATAAAATAAATGAAGGTAAAACATAGGCTATAGTGGTAAATTATGTGCCCATACATGAACTAGTTTAACAATTCTTATATTTATGAAGACATGAAAAGATGAACTACTTAGATGTATGGATTAAAAACAATTCAGTGGTGGCAGCTAAAGATGTGTGGGAAATGACCAAGCTGAAGTGTATTAATCAAATGAGATTGGAAATTAATTTCCATGGACATGGATAATAGGACATACACTGTGAAAAATGTTATTTCCTTGTGTCATGTACATAAGCCAGGCATACTTTTATCAGTCAGAGGAAAAGTTGAGGAAGACAATTAATAAAAAGTTAAAGAAATTTGTATGAAAAGGGAAGAGAACAATGGAAAAGTGGGATAAATTGAATCTTCCTAGTAAATGGGGTGGGGGAAGGGTGAACTCCTTCACGTGAAGGGATATCACAACTGATATGTTTATATATAGCTCAAGAAAAGGGATATAGAGTAAAGTTGAAAAAGGTGATGATGGAGCACAGTGCAAATGCAAGGGATGCAGGGAGGTTAGGATTGGAGATGCAAGCCCTTAGAAAGAAAAAAAATAATTATAAAAGAGTATTATAAGTTATAATTGTATGCACTAGGCTAGCTGTCCTTGCAGGCTATTTTAAGTCTATCCAGTTTCCTTTCAAAAATGAAATTCACACCCTGTACCTTGGGTTTGTAAGGTAAACACCTTAAGCATTTTGCCAGCCCTCAACTCTGTACCAACCAATAGCAGAAAATATAAAAAGTAAACCAGTGGAGAAAGGAGATTTTTGCCAATAGGAATATGTACAACTACAGATCCAGAAAATATACAAAAGATGGCTAGAAGTAACAGCAGGAAACTAGCAAAGGAAATGCGTTACTGGGAGCAAATACTTTGGAAGGGAAAAGTAATAGAGTAAGAAGAAGCCAAGCAGTGGTTTGATCGGCAGCAATGAGATTACCTTCTGTACTGAGGACTGTTAGTGGACTCAGTGATGGCTCCAGGTTGCCTTCTGTACTGAGGACTGTTGGTGGACTCAGTGGTGGCACCAGGTTACCTACTGTACTGAGGACTTTTGGTGGACTTAGTGATGGCTCCAGGTTACCTTCTGTATTTACTCACTGATGACTGCGGTTTAACTTCTGTATTAGGTACTGTTGGCAGACTCGGTGGTGGCTCCAGCTTACCTTCTACATCAAGGACTATTGGTAGACTCAGTGATGGCTGAAGATTACCTTCTGTATTAAGGACTGTTGGTACACTCAGTGATGGCTCCAGGTTCCTTTTCTTGCTGGGGCACAACAGTAGCTAGCTGGTATGGCATGTAGGACATGTAAAAAAAAAACACCAAAACACCATATCAGTAAAGTATAGAATACGTGATACCTGGTAACACTTCAACCATAATCCCTTGCAAAAATGAATGAACATTTTCCAATGACAAAACAGTGAATTCAATAATCTTACAAATCCTGGCAATGTTCACAACATAGGAAAAGTAATAATTTGTCATGCTCAAGGATTATGGTTTGGGTGAAGTGTTGATATATTACAGTCAAGCGTGTAGCTACCAATACAACAGAGGTGGGAAAATGTGAAGCATAAAGTCATTTGTGCCTTCATAGAAAGAGAAAAAAATATCATTAACCCAAATACTTCTTTGTTCTGTACTGCATTATAAGGAAATGCTTTTAAACAAATACAGCACATTTTGCTGACATTCAAGATAAAACACACATCTTCCCATTGCAGGGACTGGTGAATAGTAAAGTAGTTTAAATTCCTCTTAATAGTTCTTTGAAGTAGAAGTAAGACTTATCAGTTAACCTCTCCTGGATTACAATGATAGTTTTGACACCTTAGGAAGAATGTGGGATAGGGTCTGTGAGCATTTGGACTAAAAATAGGAAGAATTAAGAAATGCTGATCAGCTAGTTTGTTTTGTTGGTAATTTATAATTGCTGTTAAATAGGTTAGAACTGATATGAGAACACAAATCAGAATAATTCAAGCAAAAAAGTGAAAATGAAAATAGGTTCCAGAAGTTGTGCGGGATGCTTGTGACTCACACTACTGCCATTCTTTTTATGCAAAAGGTAAAAAAATTATTTTTATGACTAGCATGACTCATATAAAAGGGGGCTTGAACTGGATTCTGGGAAACAAATAACCCCACCAATATCACTTTACAGTGGCAGGCCCATTGAGATATGACAACTGTAACTATTTAGTGATTCTGATTAAAATAGGCAAGGTACAAAAAAAAAAAAAAAAAATATAGATATATATATATATATATATATATATATATATATATATATATATATATATACAAACACATATGGGTCCACTTTTTAATTTTGAAAGTCCACAATCCCAACGTTTAATATATTGAACAAAAATAAATAAGTTATTTTTGCAGGGCAAGCCCCCTGCACCCTCCCTCTTCAACTTGTAATGTTTCTGTTCACAATCTTGTGGTTCTGAGTTTGATATATTGAATGTCTGAATTGTGGACTTTCAAAATTAAAAAGTGGACCCATATATATATATATATATATATATATATATATATATATATATATATATATATATGGGTCTACGTCAGAATGTAGAATGCCAACTGTCATGTGGTCTACCTGTAAACACAGTAAATATTCTCACTTTGAGATTGCACTACAGTGCAGGAGAGGAGAATGAAAGTTCAAACAAATGAATATATATATATATATATATATATATATATATATATATATATATATATATATATATATATATTTTATTTATTTATACTTTTTGCTGACCAGGTTAGAGAACCACGGTGGTATTCAGACTGACTATGGGAAAATAAGTTCAGGACACTGGAGGACTTTTTCTGTTTCTTTTGATAAGTGCCATGGGGTCTTTTACATCAGCCTGAGCTACTACAGTCTCACGCAGATGGGGTCTTGGTTTAATATTTCATTTAAAGGACAGCATACCTAGGAACACAGCACTGGAAAATGAATCCAAGTACCTGGTGTGGGAATGGAATTCACAGCCATCTGCACAAAACATAAGTATGTTGCCTATTGAGTTGCTGAAACTCCAAATACAAGCGTTAGTTTACAGCATCCTCCAAGGAAAACAGCACTAATAAAGAAAAAAAAATACAGTAAATACAGCGATATGAATCATCCAGTACTCTGTTTCTGGTTTTCTGAAATAACACCAACAGAAATAATTGATATCTGAATGTTTTGGGGAAGTACCATACCTCTCAACTTATTCGGTCAAGAATCTTGGAAAAAGCCAAATAAAATGCGTTGATAAAATAAGGATAAAATAAGGAACTATTTTTAAATATTACTCTAATTTGCCTAAAATGCTAATAGAACAACATGTTTTGCATCCATATGTATTTTTTGAACAATAAAAAGTATACAACTCTAATGACTGGCATTACTGACTGACTGGAATCATAAATAATTTACCAGAATAGCAAAAATATTAGGTGGGACAGGACAAACATTTGAAGCAAAATCAAGGACAGTCTGCGAAAACAGGGACAACTTAAAGATATGGATAGCACTCAGAAGGGAACGTCTAGTCAGAATAACCCATTCAAGGATTGGAATCTTTTTTCGATGTATGTTATTTTAAATTATGCAGTTATGATTTTTTGAATGTTATTATAACTGTCTATGAACAACGTTCAACAGAAGACAATAAGAAATTGTATTTTGATGACTGAGATAGTTAAAACTGCATATCTTTAAATTTTTAAGCTTAGGCTTCTTGATTTAATAACAGCTTAGTAAGGTTTGACATTACCATAACATCCATAGTAAAAAATTAATGAAACTGCTGCCATAATCAACTTTCTATCTTTAAAATATGGATTTCGCTATTACCTCTCAGAAGGTGGAACAGTTATGAAAAAAATGTACGACTGGGGAAGGAACATGTAGGGAAGGAGCTTCCAGCATGGCTAAAATGTTACTTTATATGTGTTTTACCACCTAACCAATTCTTCAATCATTAGAGACTCTTGGGAGAAACAACTCAAGTTGTAAAACTCCAAGGGCCCAGATGGGCAGGCCAAGCAACCACACCACCAAAAAAAAAGCACAGTCTACTCCCGTCAGCATAAAACAATCAAGCAGTACAAACAAGAACAGGCTTGCAACATCATGAATACCATTCAAAACACCAACAAGGAAAAGAATTAAAGAAACCACAGGCATACTCAACATTCCATCTTCAAAATGCAGACTACTACACTGTCTTACACACTGTGGAACATACAGGTTAAATGCAGCCAATTTATTAACATGTAGAAAAGAAGCTTACACCATGGTTAAAGTATGAACCTTATAAGAAGTTCTTCGATATCCCAGGCCTCTCTTGGGTTGGCAGAACCGTCAGTTAGTTATAAAGAACATTTTTCTTTTACACTATAAGACAAAAAAGTTATACAGCGGTTATAATATATTGTTTTACCACACACCCAGCTCTTCAAACATTAGAGACTTGAGAGTAAATTAAAAATAGTTCAGGACTTCCTTCATAAAAAAGCAAATTATTCTTATATTCTCTCTTAGCATCTCTAGTTCATATTCTAAGCAACAATTTAGCCTTTCTCCTAATTGCTGTTATTGTTACATCATTCTGCCCATTACATTGCTAATACTTTGATCTTTGACCCATACACATGCTCGTTTACAGACACACACATCCACACCCACCCATCAGTTGCATCCACTTGTATGACTGAATACTTCAGATATTTGCTTGAGATCAGTTGAATGAAAAAATATATAAATAATGTTCCAGAAATGTTTTGCAACTCACTAATGTCAGAACCATAAAGTACAATTCCTCTCTCCCTTCTGAAATTCTCAGCTCAAGAATCAGAAACAAAGAAGAAAATCAGGAAGAATTTTTAAATATTTGTCTTATATACTTAGAAAGGTTATAGAATAACAAGTTTGCATTATCAATCATTTTCTAGAGGATAAAAATTTGAAACTCATATGCCTGTCATTATATAGTGGCCACAATCTGCAACAATTTTGCCAAAAGCCATACATTTTACAATAAACAAACCAAAATACTTCTCAGTTTCTTTTCTCTTTAATTATGGACAAAGCCAAAAATGATACAGAACAAAAGGGGACAAATCTTAAATATTATTTTATTTGTGTGTTAACTAGGTAAACCCAATGGAAAAAAAATATCTCTAAGCAGGGGTAACCCAGGACCACTGTCTGGCTAAGTTACCTGTTCAAAGTTACAAGGTAGGCAAATGGAACTAAAAGGATTCAAACGGTGTACGTCTAACAGAAAGCAGCTAGTGAACCAGGATCTCTGAGAACATTGCTCATATGACAAAGCCAGACAACTCCAAATCACTTTAAATGCTAACAGAACAATAAGTATTGCATGGACTCCTATGAACAATAAAAAATATGAAATTGTAACAACTGGCATTACTGACATAGTAATTCTTTGTGTTTTATCAGAAAAAAAAGTTAATGATGGACAGGTCATAAATATGAGCCAAACCAGTGATGTACAAAATTAATGGCAGATAAGAGGCAAACTACTCTAATTCACTTAAAAGGTTAATAAAGCAACAGGTTTTGCATCAACATGCATTTTCTGAATGTTCAAACAACAAAAACTATGAAACTCTAATAACTGACATTACTGACTGAATATAACTCTTACTGATTTATCAGAAAATAAAGACACAAGTAAACATTTGGCAGTTAGTGCAGAGGATAAAGGCTCTAAACTCCTAGGGAGCTGCTTCTTGAAGTCAAGGGTACAGGGTTTGCATTTTTTACCATCACTTGTTTATTGTATGACTTTGAGTAAGTCACATAATCAGGCAGTGTACCTTCACCTGTTTTAAAAGATTGAAAAGCAAAAAGGCACAGATCCTGATAGTCCACAGACAGAGCATCATTTCACATATCTAGTGTTATGGAGAGTACAATGACTTGGTCAGACTCATACTAGAAAATAAAACCCTGAAGGAATCAAAAGCTGTTATACATGAAGCAGCTTCTTAACAGCTCATAGCCTTAACTCATCTGTACTTAAGTACCAAACTGTTGTAGCCCAACACAGTGCATTTCAAACACTTATGCCTGACAAAAAAAATAAATTAAAAATTAATTCAAATTTTAATATTTTAACGTTAATCTTGTAGAGTTTATGGTTGCAGTTTATTCACAGACAAATAAGCACACAGACAACAGTCAATAAAACAAAAAGATTGAGGATGATACTCCGAGAACATTGCTCATATGATAAAGCCTGTGTTTATTACAGTCAATTTCTTCCTTTACATCATAGCCACTCTGGAATGCAGAGAAAAGCACACACACACACACACACACACACACACACACACACACACACACACACACACACACACACACACACACACACACACACACACACACACACACACACATACATACCACATGTGACCATCAGTTGCAGTGCCTTGCATGACTGTGTACATTTAGGTGTTTGCTTGCTATAAAATGAATGAACAAATACATAAATAAGCAGTGTATTTCAAGTCACTACTGTGAGAACCATATAGTGCATCTCATTACACACCCCCATGTACTCACGACCTCTTAACTCAAGAATCAGAGGCAAAGACCAAACAATCAGGAAGAAATTTTAAATATTTCTTTTATATACTTGCAAAGTTGCATTGGCAAGCATTTTCTGAAGGACACAAAGTCTGAGACTCACATGCCTGACATTATTTAGTGCCTGCAATCCATAGCAATTTACCAGAAAGCCACAAGTTTTGCAAGGCACAGACCAAAATAATTCTCAATATATTTCCTTAAGAATTCTGGACAAAGACAAACATAATTGGGGTGGAGAGCTTGAGTAGGGACACATTTTAAATACTATTTCTTATCTATTTGTTAACCAGGTAAACCCACTGGAGAAAGTGCCCCTTTTTAGGGGTGACCCATGAGTACTGTCTGAGTGACTTCCTCAGAGTCACACCATAGGCAAATGGAGGTGGGAGGATTCAAACCTTGTACTTGTAACTACAGTAAGCAAGTTAACTGTTCCAGAAAATTCTAATTCACTTAAAGGGGTAATAACATGGACATGCATTTTCTGAACAATTATTACTATGAAACTCGAATGACTGATTTATCAAATAGAAGTGAAGGGAGACTTGACCATTTGCATGGAGTATTACAACTCCAAGCTAAGGATACTGAGTTTGATTCTCTCTTTTTCCAACTATGAGCAAGTTACTTAACCAGAAACTGCAATTTACACACACCTTAAAGACATCAGCTTCCATTAAGATAGTTGCTCTTCTTAAAGATCTAAGGAACCTTTTGAAAACACCCACACCAAGACAAATATTACTTAAATAAAAAAACACCACACTCTCTTCTATGGCATCAGTTAGTGCTTGAAAGAGTCAAATGTCTACATGTTGCTTGCATGTAGTCAGGTGAGAGTCAAGTGCTTGCATGATGCAGGTGAGCATTGGCTTGAGTAACTGCAACACATGACCTTCCCTATACTATCACCTGCTTTCTGTGCTCTGGTCCTCTGCTCTTAACACTGAAGCAGCAGAAGTGCCATTTGGGAACCACCAAACCTTCTTTATAGGATGGGCAAAGTGTAGCTGTTCTTTTCCCATGCTACCCTTCCTGGCTGTTTATGACACTGTGGCTGCAGGATGTATTCTTATTTACCTGTACCTCATGTCCCTTTAACCTTTTGTCTGCTTGTATCATTTATTCTTCCTGGGAGAGGGTTACAGGACAATATTCCTATACAAGGGCACATTGCAAAATAAACGGAAAATTTTAGGTGGGAAGAATTACTCAGCAACAGACCAGGGAAGTTGGTGGTGAGGCCCAGATCCTGATAGCCCACAGACAGAGCATCATTTCACATATCCAGTGTTATGGAAAGTACAATATTCTTATGTTTACACAGTACAAATTCTACAACCCACCTGAGGTTGTGGGTCTTGCTTATCCAACCCCTTCCTCTTTTCTAAGAGGAAAAAAGGGACAGATATAAAAATAGCAGATTGCCCTGTAAAGGACTGTTAGGAAGCCACAGACCTTAAAAAGAGATTATATTTCCTGCTGCTTTAGCCCATAGCAGAGGGCCAGGACCTTAATGCAGGAATTTTAAAACACCTTTTAATCATTTTTGTTGCATTTGTTGCCCCTTTGTATATGCTCATTTTTAAATATTTACTCAGAATGATGGATCTGCCAGAAAACATGTCCAAATTGTACATCAGTGTTTTGTAACAATTGGCTGTGGTCTAAAATTTTAAAATTTTGTAATATGTCTTTCTTTTGTGTGCTTATTTTGTGGGTATGAACACAGAGGATAGATCTGCTCAATATCTGGTTGGATTAGGGTTGCCACCTTTTCAAATGGCCAAAGTGGGACATTTTCGGGACACACATCAGATTTTACAGGCAGACGCATACACACATTCAGTACAAAGGATAGAACTTAACTTTTTTGCCTAAATAAAAGCTTATTCTTGTAGCATTTTAGTTGCTTATTCTGTTTCTTGTAACATTTAGGTATTTTAGATACAGAATAACTATTTTATGCAACTATTACATAAAATATGGGACATAATTATGTCCTGCAATCTCAGGACATTTGCCATGTTTAATATTTTTTGTCAGGACACAACTGCCCAAAGAGGGACTGTCCCTCGCAAAGTGGGACAGGTGGTAACGCTAGGTTGGATGAAACAGTAAACCATGGCTTCCATGCTAATTAGGTGAATGAGGGGCACCCAATCTGATGCAAGACAGGCTCAGGCCAATCATAACTTCCATGTTAATTAGGTGAAAGCCAGACACCCAATCTGATGCAAGACAAGTTTAGGTCAATCTTGGCCTTCCTCCAGTCTCAAGCTCCCATCCCTAGTCACCCGAATTGTTACTGTACAAAAAAAGCACTCTTCCATTATCATTAATAAAGGACATGGATTTCAAGTTATAATTGGCTTCTGTGATTTATAGACAGAAGGCAAGCAGCTTTTAAGGTAAGATTACTATATTACTCTATTAAATGGCTCCAACTGGGCTAGAGCAGCAAGAAATATCATTTTACTCTTTTCAAGGTCTGTTTACTCATTACTATACAGTGTAAGAAAAAGGAAATAATCAACTATGCTGCATTGCCCAACTAAATTAAATGTATGCCAGTTTGCTGAATACATTTATAGAATAGAGTGAGACAGACACAAGCAAGGAATTAATTAAATGGGGCTATTAGACAGTAGAAGAAAGGAGATGGTGTCCTGACACAGTTAAAATAGCATGAGATATACCTGCTGTTTTTATTAAGAAGGATTTTAAAGGAGAAATGGCACAAAGGTCATAGCCACAGCTTCTTGTAACACCTTTTAAAGTGATACAAGTGTCTGACATAAATTCATGAAATAATCAGTTTATATATACTTATAGATAGCACTGTTTTATGTAAGGATGGTAACTCTCATAGAAACTGTCAGCCTCTATTTCTTTTGCTGTTCTGTAAGGCCATTCGTAGAAAGTAAAAAAATGCAAATCTGGAACACTTGATTTTCAACTAAAATTCAGGTTAATTTTAATACTTATTTTACATGATATGACTACTGCAGTACAATTTAGCGAAATACCTACTACCTGCTCTGAGTTTAATATCATGTTGAAATGTTGCAATCTCACTGCAACTGCTTCTGGTGTGCATAAGCAGTAGAGAAAGCTGAGTAGTGCTGGAGAGTAGTTTTGGCCAAACTGACTTCTAAATGGTAATTACCATAAAGAATGTTGCAAACCATAGTATCACTTTTGGAAACAAGTATTATCTTGAGCTGTACCCACCTAGCCTATGGCTACTTTCTTTTAAGGAAGAACCACATTGGAAAGCAATGAGAATTCACTAAGAAAAAAATGACATATGTTCCAGATTAATAGATAAAGTACAGTTGTGTACCTATCATAAATGTAGATGTTCGAGTGTATTCACTGTTGCAGTCATCACAATTAGGTTATCCTGCTGGCAGGCTACCCACAGTCGGCCCGAGTTCCAAAGTCTGGGTCCGACGTTGGTTGCTGTCATCTCCTTCCTGACGTCAGTGCACCAGGGGTATAAAAGATGCAGCCGACATCATTTTCTTCAGTTTTTCTTGTCCCAGATGTCAGGTGCCCCTAAAAAAGTAGGCTAAATTATGCCAATAAGCATGCATACACAAAAAACAACTATTCCTTCATCTATAAGCAAATACACCACATAGGTTGTATAGAATAGAGAAGTACATATAAGTCCCAGCAAGGAAAAGGGGGATGGTGGGAGGGTAACCTGGACTGCAACAGTGAATACACTCGAACATCTACATTTATGGTAGGTACACAACTGCACTATGTTCATCGTGTTTCACTGTTGCAGTCATTACAATTGGGTTGAATCCCAAAGCTAAGGTTGGGAGGCTGGCTAAATAGGATTAGGAGAGGCTATCAGGCTCTGCAGAACTGCAGTGGCAAAGCCTGCCCTGGATTTAGAGTAGAGAGGTAAGTGATAGTGCTTTGTAAAAGTATGCACTGAACTCCAAGTTGCAGCCTCTGAGATGTCTTTAGTTGGTACTCCTCTGAGGAAGGCTGCTGAAGTGGCTGCTTGTCTGGTAGAATGTGGCCTAATGTCCTTAGGCACTGATTTGCCATGCTGTGAATAGCAGAAATGAATGCAGTGGCCTATCCACTTTGAAATAGTCTGTTTTGAGATAGGCTTTCCTTGTGATTCTGCAGCATATGCCACTAGAAGTTGTTCAGTCATTCTGAAAGCTTTGGTTCTGTCCAAGTAGAAGTGTAGCTGCCTGTGAATGTCCAAAGAATGCAGAAGTCTCTCACCCTTATTCTGTGGGTTTGGGTAAAAGGTAGGCAAATTAATTGTTTGGTTAAGGGCCACACTGGACACTACCTTAGGCATAAATGTAGAGTTTGTCCTTAGAGAAACCCTGTCAGGATGGAAAATGATAAAAGGTTCCACAGCCATGAGTACCTGTAACTCTGAGACTCATCCAGCGGAGGTTATTGCTAGAAGCAGCGCTGTTTTCCAGGATAAGAATTTTATATCAGCTGCAGAGGCTGGCTCAAATGGAGGCAGTGTGAGTTTTTCCAATACATAGTTGAGGTCCCAAGCAGGTATTGGTGTTCTCCTTGGAGGTCTTATGTTTTTGGCCCCTCTGAGGTACTGCCTTAGCAATGGATGAGAAAAAATAGGTGGCTTTGTATTGTAATGAGCTGAAATGGCAGAGGCATGAATTTTAATTGATGAAAAGGAAAGGCCTTTATCCAGCATCTCAGTTAAGTATTGCAAAATCTGAGGAATATTTGGAACAGTCATGTCAATACCTAGTGCCTGGTTCCAAGCACAGAATCTCTTCCAATTTTCTGCATAAGATTTTCTGGTGCTAGGCCTCCTGGCCTCCAAAATAACATCCATCACTTCTTTAGAGAGAGGTGCGTCTTGAATGGCTACATTATCCGCCATGCTGCCAGGTTTAAGGTCCTGAGTTGGCTGTGCAGTATCTGACTGTCTTGTTGGGTCAATAATTGAGGAATTTGAGGTAATGTCCAAGCTGGGCATTGAGACAAGCTCTTTAGGATTGGGTACCAGTGCTGGCGGGGCCAGTCTGGGGTAATCAGTATCATTTTTGGCTTCTCTTGTCTGACCTTGAGGAGTACCTTGGGAAGGAGAGGCAGAGGAGGAAAGGCATATACTGTTAGTTTTTTCCAGCTGCAAGATAGAGCATCCACTTTGCATGCTTGCTTGTGATAAGTCCTTGTGCAGAATCTCTGTAGTTGGCAGTTGTGAGGGGAGGCAAATAGGTCTATGTCCAGACATCCCAAGTTCCTTGTTATCATGCTGAAGACTTGTGGATCCAATTTCCACTCATGGGAATCCATTAGGTTTCTGCTTAGTTCATCTGCCAGAGTATTTATCCTTCCTGGCAGGAATTGTGCTTGCAGATGTACTTGGTAAGTCAGTGCTGTGTCCCACAAGTTCATGGCTAGTCTGCAGAGGGGGTAGGAATGCGTGCCCCCCTGCTTATTTATGTACCACATGACTGTAGTATTGTCCGTCTTTATCAGTAGTTGTCCTGGATGAAGTTGATCCTTGAAGGCTGTCAGGGCATTCTGAACAGCTAGCATCTCTTTTTGATTGATATGTAGATGCATTTGACTTGCGGACCATGTGCCCTGAATTCATCTTCCTGCCATATGGGCCTCCCAGGCATAATCTGATGCATTTGTTGTCAATGTCTGCCTGGCTGTGGGTAAGGTGAATGGCTGTCCAGTGTTGAGGTGACAGGCATTTGACCACCATCGAAACTCCTGTTGCAGGCAGGGAATGTGGGTAATTATTGTTTCCAGACTGTGGCAATGTTGAGTCCAAACACTTTTCAGGTACCACTGAAGTTTCCTCATATGCAGTCTTGCATATGGAATTAGCAGAATGCAGTATGCCATGAAGCCCAAAGCCTGCAGAATTTTTCTTGCAGATAACTGGGTCTTTGTTGCCAACATTTTGAAATAAGTAGCCAGTTGTCTGTGTTTGTCTGGCATGAGATAAGCCATCTGGGCAGTTGTATTTAAGCTTGCACCCAGGAATCTTATCTCTTGAGAGGGTACGAGCTTTGATTATTTTCATTTACTGTGTACCCTAGACATGTTAGTAATCTTTTTACAAATGCCAGATGCTGTAGTAGAATGTCCTTGTTCTCTGCTTGAATAAGGCAGTCATCCAAGTAAGGATATATTTGTATTCCTCTTTGTCTGCAAAATGCAATTACTGGTGCCAGGCATTTTGTGAAGACCCTGGGCGCAGTAGATAAGCCAAAGGGCAGTGCAGAGAATTGGTAATGCATTGAGCCTGCTATAAATCTGAGGTATCTTCTGCATGATTGTCTGATTGGGACATGCAGGTATGTCTCTTTTAGGTCTAAAGTCACAAGCCAAGCCTTCTTGCCCAGCATGGGCAGAAGCTGCTGCAGAGTTAACATTTTGAATTTTGGAATATCCAGGAATGTGTTCAGGATAGACAGGTCCAGTATTGGTCTCCAGACTTTGTCCTTTCTGGGTACCAAGAATAGCCTTGAATAAAATCCTTGTCCCTGCTCTTGCTGTGGTACTTGCTGAATGGCTCTCATGTCCATGAGGGATGAAACTTGTTTTTGTGCCTCTGCCCATTGATTGCGTGGCAGGTCTGGCATACCGTTTGACCTTGGCAGGGTGTGAAAGTGGAACCTGTAGCCTTGAGATACGATATTTAAGACCCATGTGTCCTGGGTGATCATGTGCCAATTTTGTGAAAAAAGTGCTAGTTTTCCCCCCAAAGGAGCTGCCAGAAGATAAGTGCTCGGTACTGGCAGGGGAAAGTCATTGAGACTGTTTCCTGTATGGCTATGATTTTTCCTCTCCACTTTTGGAGGTAGAAGCACCCCATTGTTTAGGCCTGTATGAGCCTTGGGGCTGTGATCTGCCTCTGGGGCATCTGTATCTGCCTCTTTGTGGCCTGTCTGACACTGGAAAGGACCAATACTTTGTAGGCCAGTTCCTGGGATGCTGTACCTGTAAGAAATCCTTCACTGTTTGCATAGATTTAGCTTTGTCCTCCATTTTCTTCAGCACCTCTTCTGCTTTAACACCAAACAAGGTATCATGTTGTAATGGAGCATCTAATAGCTTTGCTTTAACATGATCGGGCAGATTCTGTTCTTTTAACCAAGCATGCCTCCTAATGACAGAACCTGTAACTGCGTCCCTGCAGGAGGCCTCTAGAGAATCAAACCCACATTGCAAAGTATGCTTTCCCAGTTGTTCAGCTGCATGCAATAAATCCTGCATTTCTTTGTTTTCTGCACATTCTGAATTTGTCAGCATTTTCTGTTTAAGCAGTGACATAAGATATTGCTGAATATTTAAGCATGTGAAACTGACAATTTAAAGCTCTTACAGCCAAGGTAGCAGAAGTATAAATCTTTTTCCCCCATCTGTCCAGGGCCCTTGAATCCCTATCAGAGGGGATAGGGTTTTTTGCAGTGGAAGCCTTGACCCCCTTGGGACCCTGAGAAATAATTTCTGGGTCAGCAGCAGAGTTCTTGTAAAGAAATTTATGAGAATCCGGAACCCTGTAGTATCTGTCTGGCTTAACAGGAGCTGGTGGTAAAGAGTCAGGAGACAGACCGGACTCTGAAAATACATCATCTACAATGTCTAAAACAGGAGGAATAGTAAGGGGCCTGTGCTGGGGTAATAAAAGGAAGTCTCTGAGCCTTTTCTTGGATTCTGAGTAATCTTGGCTCTCCCAGTGGAAATGCGCCCTCATAGTATGCAGGGTCTCCCCAAAATAATAATCCTCAGGAGGTGAGGCTGAAGGGATAGATTCTTCAGCATCAGAATCCTCATAGGGAGGAAGGGAATATTCCTATTCAAAAGAGGAATCAGAAGAAATGGAAACCTGATCTGAAGATTTATATTCTATCTCTTGCCTAGGCCTCTTATCAAGAGGGGGAACCCCTGATCAAAGTAATTAGGTCTTCGGACATTTTAAGCATCTGTTTTTTAGGCATGAAGGCCTGTCCAGGAGAATGCTGTACTTGTTTCTTTGTCTTTAGAGCTGCTTTAGTCTTTGCCTTTGAAGCTGAAGATGGCTTTACATATAACTGTGTAGGCCTGAAAACACCCTCAGAAGCCGATGCCTGCTCAGCGGCTCCAGACCCATCTGAGGGAATAGTTTCCGAGTGTCCAATACCTTGAGTTTCCAGAAGCCTAGTCGGCTCCCCATGGGAGTTGGAAGCGGGCTGTGGTTCTGAGGTAGCGGGTGTCAGGGGCTGCAAAAGCGCCTCACTGAGAACTGGCGAACCGGCAACAGGCTTAACGGAAGCCTCGTCGTCGGTTTTGGACCTCAGATGCCTGTCCTTTTCTTTTTCTTTGCGCTTTTTATAAACTCTGATAGTCGGCTGTTCCGACAGCATTATATAATTGAATCTTCTGCCAAAATAATGAAATGCAAAATTGTACCGACGCTTAATAGTGCGTTGGTTAAATCTAGCACAAAACTGACAACTAGCAACGTCGTGGTCAGGGCCTAGGCAAGGAATGCAATAAGAATGAAAATCCTTATGAGGTATTTGCTTCCCACAAGAAATACAATTATTAACTTTTTCTGACATCGGTCTGGAGCAAGAAGAAAGTTTCCCCAACGGGGTACTTAGCTTTAATGAAGACTTCGGATATGAAATTCGAATTTGAAAATCTCAGGAGTTGGCCAACCAGCACTTGCAAACTGCTTTTGCTTCGGGCACAGCGCGGCAAGAAAGACTGAAGAAAATGGCGTTGGCTGCATCTTTTATACTCCTGGCGCATTGACATCAGGGAGGAGGCGACAGCAATCGACGCCGGACCCAGACTTTGGAACTCGGGCCGACTGCAGTTAGCCTGCCAGCACGATAACCCAATTGTAATGACTGCAACAGTGAAACACGATAAACATCAACTCACAACAAAAATCTGCATATGATACTTTTCAGTGTTTTTTATATATAAAAGTAAGATAACATGGAATGAACTAAGTGCTAATCAAAAAATGAAAGCAGGAGTAAAATGAAATAATCATGTTAACAAATATGAAACATAACAGTAAGGAATTAGTGGGTTGAGGAAAAGGACTTAACAATTCATAGAGAACGCAAGAAAACTGGTTTCTTCTGATGAATTTTGAACTCCGTGCCTAGGGCAGTGTGACATTGGCAGATTTATGATAGACACACCTTTCACTTGTTTGACAATCTTGTGGTTGGAATGAAATCAGAATTGTCCTGGTGTGAAGCTTACAAGTGAAATCAAAAATACTTCTATTAGCACTAGAATAAGTCAGGTTAACACTTGCTGGACTTCTTTGGATTCCACAGAGGCTTTAAAAGTTATCTTAGCTGTAGCCCTCAAATGACACACAGTAGGTAATTATCTGGTAAACTTTATTTTTAAACTGTTAAGTATTTAAAAATACTTTCCCCAATATCAAATTTTGATACCATAAACATATGAAAATATGCACAGTAGTCTATAAAATTCAAAACAATAAAACACTTTCTAAAAAGTTCATAATGCATTTGTAAGCTCCAGAAATGAAACGTTTTAAAGTTAAATAATGCACAAACTTTCCAAACAACTGAGTAAGCGCCAAGTCCATGGTACTTGGGGATAAAGCTCTGACTCTGCTTCTGATAACCTGGGCTTTAGTAATATGCCATATTAATCTCTATGGGTTTACACAAATAATCACCTCACCCACTAGAATTAACAAAACCAATAAGAAAGAAAGTACCTTAGACTGGATACTAATCAATAATCAACCCCAGACCTACAATTCTGGAACCCTCCCAGATAATATAAGTGACCACTTTCCAACCTATGCTATTAGGCTTAAAACCAACCCACATTCCAAACCCATATTTAGAACAATTAGAACCAAGAAAAACTTCAATCTCAATTTATTCTTAGCTGAACTTAAGGCTTGTAATTGGTCCTCATTAAAACAACTTTCCCTTGATGAAGCTGTCGACTACTTCAATGCTAATTTCCTAGCCATCCTTAACCAACACGCTCCTACCCACTCTATTAGGAGGGATTATTCATCTATACCAGAAGGACTGTTACATCACGTTTCCAACCCTTTATTGGCTCTGGAACTAGGTGGGTCTCCTAATGAGTTAGTATCCACTTTACCTGAAGAAAATACTGCTGATTTTAACTTGACTGTTAAAGAATTTGAAGATAAACTGTATCTGTTACAAAGGTACGCCTGGCAAAGGCAGCACCTTGAAGCTTCTTTACATTATCGCATTGTACCTAGGGGAATGCGTGTATTTTGTATGCCGTCTTATGGAACTAATCACCCTGTTCTTTTAAAAAAGTGGCAAGACCTAAATATTGAACAAGGTTTCAGATATATGTCACTTTTGAATGAATATTTTTTACCACTTGAAACTAAGTTACGCAACAAAATTGATTTAATTCATAAAAGCTTATGTGACAAATACAAATCGGATTATGCAAGAAATAGACTACAAACTATTTTCTCACAAGTAAGTTCCTTTAGTGAGAAACTGAAACAAATTAAACTTAAAAAGTTACACAGGGACTATAATGACTTTCAAACTGGTCAAATTTTTATTTGGCCAAGGCATAATACCGCACAAGTCCGTGAACAAAAACCAGTATCTCCTACACGCACAATAGATGATGTCATTCATCATGATGTTACTACTTTGTCAGTTGGAAACTCTGTTATGCCTTTTCCGTCTACAGCAGGAACTAATACTGTTAACTCTGTCGAAACTGAATTTCCAAAATTAACGGCATCCTCTGCCACACCACCTCCTAACCAGTTAGCGTTTGTCAGCACACACAATGACAACCTACTAGGTGCGAAACCAAAAACTGTCCAAGAAGCAAGTCGTTTTTTACCCTACCCAATAAAATCACAATTTCAAGGAAGAGGACGCTCGCAAAGCAGAGGGCCAAGGAAACGGAAAATATCCGAGGAGAGGTACGGAACGGCAAGAAGACAAAGGATGTGACTGATTTATTTGTTAACTTGTCTAACTATGATATGGATTCATCTGACATTAGTCTAATTAACAAGGGCCTTAATTTTATACCAGCACAATGCAGTAACCTAGCTGATGTATTATGTGAGCTACGTATTTTTTGCAGAAGCATTGCATTGAAATTGTTTTTCAGAAACACTACTGCTACACAAAATAGTGAGTTAGTATATACTGACTCTGTGTCTTTAAAATACAAAAGCAATTTTACACCTCCTTTATCCTTTAATTTAGAATGTTTTCTAAAAGCTTGTGAGAGAGATTTTTATCAGCTGTTTTCTGTTAATAAGAAAAGAATAGCTTATGTGAACCTGACATCTAATGAGATGACATCATTAAAAAAATTCAAGCAATTTTCAGACATTACTTTTAGACCTGCAGATAAAGGAGGTGGAACTATAATTATGAATACTGTGGATTATATCTCTTTAATGCTGAATATGCTGTCTGATCGTGAAACTTACTTAATAGTCTCTCAGAAAGAAGTTAGTTCCATAATTGCTAATGTGCATGCAACTCTACATGACTTACTTATGTGTCGACAAATTACCCCTGATTTCTATAAATATTTATACATCGAATTTCCAACTACCCCCACAATAAAGGGGCTACCAAAGATCCATAAACAAGTGGAACCTATACCCCTCAGGCCTATAGTTTCAGGTGGTAATTGGGTTACTGCGACAATTTCTATTGCCCTTGAAAAATTTCTTAGACCTATAGTAGATGCAGTCCCATCTATTTTAAAAGACACTTATCATCTGCTGAATAGTCTTAAAGATGTGACTCTTAATGTAGGGAATGAAGAGTATGTACTAATAACCCTAGACGTAAAAAATCTTTTTACGTCCATTCCCAACGAGTTGGGTCTTGAAGCCATTAGAGAGCTGCTAGTTAGAGATACTGACTTCTCTACAGAGAGAATTATATTGATTTGCCAGCTACTGGATTTAGTGCTTAATAATAACCTTTTTATGTTTGATGGCATTACGTATTTGCAAACATGGGGAGTGGCTATGGGCACCCCATGTGCAAATACGTATGCAAATTTAGTGGTTTTGAATTGGGAAAAGGAACACTTGTTTAATAATCCTGTTTTTGAAAAAATTAAATTCTACAAGCGTTTTGTAGATGACGTCCTTTTAATATGGCAAGGTAACCTAGAAGATTTTAAACAATTTTTAGCTTATCTAGAAACAACCACCACTTACTTAAAATTTACAATGGAAGCCTCCATAAAGTGTATAGATTTTTTGGACGTCTCTCTGACTCTTGATGAACAAGGAAAGATTACATCATCCATTTTTAGAAAACCAACGTGGACTAATACACTACTCCAGTTTAGTAGCATGCATCCAAGACATATGTTCCCTGGAATAGTTAAGAGTCAATTTATCAGACTAACTAGGTTATGTCAGGATAAGGGAACCCTGGAGAAAGAAGCTGATAAATTAGAACAATTTTTCTTAAATAGAGGTTATAACACTGAGCTAGTTAGTTCCATTAAGAATAATATTATACATCCTTTAGAAACTATTCCACATGTACCTAAGAAGTTTGTTTCATTTAGATCTAAAACAACTAGCAGTATGATGAAAATGCCATATATTATAAAATATACGAGTGATGTAAAGAGCTTAGAGAATATTATACGAAGAAACTGGAATATACTAATGACTGATGCCCTTGTAACGAATCTAGTTGGTAGTCGTCCAACTTTTTTATATAAAAATTGTTCCAATCTAAAACAGATTCTATGTAAGGATTACACTTTAGAAGTTAGGAATTCAACTTTAAATATAGGAACTGCTCCATGTGGTAATTGTAACAGATGTAACTACATCTGTTCTGATTTGGTTTTTAGTCATCCTACATTAGATTTCACCTTTTATTCTAATGTTTTGGCTACATGTCAAACAAAAAATCTAGTATATTTAGCTACTTGTACAAAATGCACTGCATTCTACATTGGATTGACAAAAAGGAGATTAGCTGATCGTGTTTATGACCATCTGTATGAAATTAAGAAAGAAACAGATACAAATGCTTTGGCTCAACATATAATCAAACACAAAGAACATACTTTTTTATTTAGGGTGTTAGAAGTAATAACCTTAAATCCTAGAGGTGGAGATAACATTAATAATTTGGCTTTAGCTGAATTGAGATGGATCCTAAAGTTTAATGCTCATAACTATCCTGGTCTGAACACTTCTGTATCCATCAAGCCCATATTAAAGAATAGAAAACGTTAAAGTCATTATTAAGTTTTCTTTTCTTTTATCTCCTTTCTAGTATAGTTACTATATTTATTTATACTGTAATTTTGTTCGCCCAAAGTCATGCTTGATTAAAGCACTATATGATTCTTTACATGAAGTTTAATATATTTTTGTTAACTTTTAATAGAAAGTATGTTTAATGACTATATAATTTATATTTTACCAAATATTCTTATATTACACATAATTTTACAGTCTTGCTATAACAGCAGTATTTTAAGTTTCATATTTAACAGATAAGCATAGTTAATTTATATGGTCAGTAATATATTACATTCTATATCTTAGATATAGGTCATATATTTTTTTCCATAAATATTTTTAAAAAATTTTTAAAAAATTTTTGGTTAAATAAGATATAATCATTCTATGATTATTATTATTTTTTTTTTTTATTTATTTATTTATTTATTTTTTTATTTTATTGTTATTAGATAGTGTTGTTATATGAATTGAATTAATATAAATTTTGTGCTGGTCTACATAGATAAAATATATTAATTATAGCTGTAGTTAAATATAGATATAAATAGATATATATCATATTTATGTGTATATATTTATATATATATTTTATATTTATATTTATTATATATTATTTATTATATATATTTTTAATATAATAATTTTTAGAAAATAGCGTTGTTAGGTTTATGTTCTTTAAATAAAGTAGCCGTTTTTAAGAAATGATATTCCTTGTATTTAAAGCTATTGATACTCTTAATGCAAATACTTATGTATTTACACTTATATATGTATTTTGATTCTGTACATACTTACATACTTGTACTCTATACTATTTGTCTACACATATATATAGATTCTGTAAGAATATAATCAATTCTGCAGTGACTAGTTAGTATAGTCACTCTATTTTATATGTAACTTTTGTTTATTAAAGCTACCCATTGTAACTGAGTATGTTTACAATTCAAAGCTTTAATAAGTATTTGTTGAATATCAGTAGTCAGAATTTACGTCAGAATACATTTTCGCTAGTTCGGCACTGAATAAATTATACAGCTACGGTCCAACTGAGTTTCTCATTAAAACTGAAATTGAAATAATTGGTGTCATCACATATATTTATAATTAATTCTTAAATATTAGTTATTATAAAAAATAGATGCACTGTTCTTAACAGCACTACATTTATGGCTCAATTTTAAAAAGAAAAATCTCTTTACTATTTATGCATCACTGTCAGATATTTCATGCTCAAAGATTTTAAATGAACACTTAGGTTTTTGCGAGTTCGCAGATGGAGATTTTTCCGCTGCAGAAATCTGTTATTCTTATAAAAGTGTGTGAAAGTACAGTTTTTTATATAAACGTTGATTTTTTAACTGTTCGGTCCTGTGAGCATAATACAGTTAGACATTATGCAATGAACTGCTTGCCGACTTTACATTAGTCAGTTCTGAAAGAACCTTTTGGAATGAGAACGTTTTATTGGTTTGTCAAGAATGTCTTTTTAACTGCTGATTGAAGTTACTAATTAAATGGGGATGGTTCTTAATTGTTACATTATTTAAACTATGTGTGTGGGGTTATTCATTGTCTGAGGAAGCGTGGCTGTGACAACGCGAAAGCGCTTACCTTTACCCACTGTGTTTTAAGATTAAAGAAGATTTTTTATACCATTACTACGTCTACTGACCTAATCTTTGGATTACTGACTGCAATTTTGCTTATCATATGCCTACATCGTGGTTGAGATCAGGTTTCTGTGTTTACTATTAGGATAAAAACCAAACCTGCTCCATGGCTTTCTAAGGAAACTAAACAAAAACTCCACCTCAGAAATAAATACTGGCACAGATCACGCTTACCTAAGAACCCCATTGACCTCCAAAACTTTAAACAATTGAGAAATGAAACAAAAAAAGCCATTATGTCTGATAAACAAAACTACTACCTACATTCACAGCAATCCCACCATAATAAACCACAAAAATTCTGGGCAAGCATTAATGAACTATTACACCCCGGTCAATCAATTACACCAAACCCGCAAGGCTCTGACCATAACAACCCCAAACAAACTGCCAATGACTTTAACACCTTTTTCACCAAAACTATTCAAACTCTAGCCAGTCAACTCTCTCCACAAAATTCAACCTCATCTAAGACTGAATCCAACCCACCTCCTCCATTTCACTTCCAACCTGTCCCTACAGCTTTTATTCTCACCCTTTTACAAAAACTTAAACCTTGCACTCCCTCTGCTGACCAACTACCTGCAGAATGCTTACAGTTAGCAGCCAAATCTATTGCCTACCCCATCTCCATTCTCATCAGTAGAAGCATTACTGAAGGATACGTCCCCATTCTTTGGAAAGTCTCACATATTATTCCCCTTCATAAAGGAGGAGACTCCACTGACCTTTCCAACTATCATCCCATAGCCCTACTCTCCCCTTTATCTAAGGTTATGGAAAAGTGCATCCATAGGCAATTATTAGACCACCTTCTCCATAATAACCTGCTCTCCAACTCCCAACATGGCTTCAGACCTTCCCACAGCACTACTACTGCCCTCCTCTCCTTCATGGACACCATCAACAAAAACCGCAACCTTAACATGCTCTCCTTTGCACTTTTCATTGACCTGTCCAAAGCCTTTGACATGGTAAATCACAATATACTCATAAACATTCTGAAATCTATGTCACTTGATGCACTAGCTATAAAATGGTTCCTATCCTACTTAAATAACAGACATCAAGCTGTGCTCTGGAATACCACTCTTTCTACCCAACTACCCGTTAATATTGGTGTCCCTCAAGGGTCCATACTAGGCCCACTCCTATTTTCCTTATTCATCAATGACCTTCATGAAGCAGTTCCCCAAGCTACATGCATACAATACGCAGATGATTCTACACTTATATGCTCAGCCACATCTGAATCTGAACTTCACTTCCTTACACAGAACTTATTTAGCTCAGTAGAACTATGGTTTACAAAACGCTGTCTCATACTAAATCCCAAAAAAAATAAACTTCTACTCTTTACACCTACCAATAAATCTCCACCAATTGACTTCACTATAGCTTCCAATAATAGCACTGTTATATCCCAGGATCTTACTACCAAACTGCTAGGTATCACCATAGACAACAACCTTAACTTTGACACTCATATTAATAATATCTTGAAAACAACTAACAGAAAAATAGGCTCTCTATATAGGATCAAACCCTTCCTCACCCTTGCAACTAGAATAACTATCGCCCGCACCCATCTAATCTCTACCCTACTCTATGCCTCTCCCATTTTCACTAACCTGTCCAAAAATAACCTTAAAAAACTAGAAAACTCCTACAACAACATAGCCAGATTTGCCACTGGTAACCCTTTTAAAACACACCACTGTATTAATCTAAAATACCTAGGGCGGCTTGAATTACAGCAACAGCTAAAATATAATCAACTGACCATTGCCCATAAAATTCTTTATCAACCTGCTAAGACACCCATACTGTCTAACCTTATTCGTTCCTACAATAACCTGAAATCCCTAAGATTTTCACAAAAAATCCTCATAAATATTATCAAATCAAACAATAGAGCTGGAGACTCTCTCTTCACTAACACTGTTGGGAAAATCTGGAACTTACTCCCCACTGAACTTTCAACACTTCCCTCTATTTCCTTGTTCAAAAATAAACTTAAGCTCTTCCTTAAAACACATTGGATGTGCCCCTGTACTAAACCTGACTAACCTACATGCTCTCACTACTTGTGTCAACCCCACCTTATATGCTCTAGCTACCTGTTTCTACCTCACTGTCTCAGCTCAGTAACTATCTCATCAGAATTCAACTACCATTCTACCTCTACTACCTAGCCTTACCTATTAGTATACTCACATAAAAGTTCCAGTCTTCTCGATTAGAACTTTCTTACTCAACTTCTATTCCAGTCCTATTTTCCTTTTTTCCCCTTCTTATATCTAGAATTATATTATGTGTTTTACTATCAATCTTTCTGAACAGTTAAAATGCAGCCTCATGATAAATTGTATTATCTTTAGTCAATATTTTATGTTATATACTCTATAAACCTGTAACCACTTTTTAGCTAATACTGCTCTAGTCATTATTAATGTAGTCGATCTCATGTATGTACTACTGTAGATATGTACTATAATTGAAGTTTGGAGCTTATCTCCCCGGGCCTCTACTGAAAATGGACATATATCCAGCTAGACTAGCCCGGTCAACAAATGTAAAATAAAAATAAATAAATAAATAAATAAATAAATATATAAATAAATAAATAAATAAATAAATGTGCTGGTGGAGTTTGCTGGAAAGGGATTGGAGAGAGTGTCTTGTCAGCTCACTCATGCTGGGGGGGAGACAAAGATTAAGATCAGTGCTTAAGCACCACGTGTGTGTGTGTATGCATGTGTGTGTGTTGAGCTCTCTGGCAACTCTGCATTCACTCAAGATAAGAGGCAGTGCTAAGCAGTAATGCCCATTCTAGGGCCTAGTTCTAAAGGTTTGACATGCTTGTTATATAACAAGTTTAGGGGTTAAGTGCATACAATAAATGCCTTAGTCAACCACTGGGAATAATGAGACACCAGGCTAACTTATCTTTCCTACTCACCAGCTTTAGAAGTTAAGTCTTCAACTTGCTTCTCCCCCTTTCCAGGTACAGCCCATTCAAGGATTGTAAGCTTGGCATTCTGGCTGTGGTCAAAGAGGAGTGAGTTCCTTTGCAGCTAAGGACATAAGTGATATTTAGAGCAACACAGAAAACAAACAAAAAAAAGCTCAGACCAGGAGTGAGTTTTAAAACTGCACTATGACTGACAACGTTAAATATGGCAAGGTGGATAATTGCATACTGTATGAACCTTGAAAGCAGAAGCAGAGAAGTGTGCTGATTTTAAACTAATGATTTCTCCAGCAGTCCCTCACATGCAGAGTATTTAGAGTATGTGATAATACAAGGCACTTCCCAGATATTTTAGGTAATGCTTTGTTGCTTTGTTGACTGGGTTAGTCTCAGTAGGTCAGTGTTCTCTTTCCATGGGAGACCCAAGGTGGTATTCATACTGACTAGGGAAAATTTGACCAGACTATCAGAGAAACTTGCCCCTACTGATTTCAAGGAGAGGCACTGAAGCACTCGTTTGAGTTGCAAAGTGGTACCAGAGGGCTGCTACTGCAGTTCCAGAAATTTCAAAAGTTGGAGAGTGTAGCAGAAATGGGGTAAGGAGCAGTAAAAAAACTTATTGAGGGAAGGAAAAGGAGATGAAATAACTGTTACACGGTTGGAAATCAGAGGATTAGGGACATTGTTTTTAGTCAATTTGATGAACTAGTCAGAACCAAAAGAAAGATAGGAAGTGCAATGGAGTGACATGGGAGAGAGAGAGAATTACAGGAGGAAAAAACTGAGAGGTTGAAAACATAAGTAACAGCTGGTGAAAGGGCAACATTGGAGGTATTCTCAGCTGGTGGAGTAGCCAATTTTAAGAGTTTAGTTATGCAACAAACTTTTTGTTAAAAGCAAGAACTTACACAGATGTAGCAAGGCAATGAAGAATGGAAAAAGGAACCGGGAGTGGGCAAAGATTTGCAGTTTCTCAATCACAGAGAAGATGCCCAGTGGCAAGAATAAAAAGTAAAAAAAAAAAAAAAAGAGTGTGAAAAGGCATGGTATTATAGACGGTATTGTTTTGCCCCTAGGGTTTACCATTAAAGACATAAAAGTATTAATTGATTTGGGAGATGCAATCTTCTGTGAAGTGACATGTGAAAGCTTTAATTTGATGGAAAAAAATAAGACTGAGATTGAAAGAAGAAATACAGTAGCACTATGGAAACTCTATTTATGTCAGCGTTTCAGACTAAAAAAAGAAAATTAATTTGACATTTAAAACTTCAGATATGAATGAGCATGAGCTAAAATATTTTTCTTTTACTATTTAGAAAATTAAAGAAAGTTAAAAAAATATGTGATGAAAGAAATGTATGGATTGAAGTTGGGAAGCCTGGACAACAATGGATATAAGGATGGAAAAATGCAATGTATTTCAAGTACAGTAAATATGAATGGTAAGAGAGTATTTGTTCAGTACTGGAACCAACCTAATGCATATTATTTCTGTGGGGATCAAAATAATTTAGTATAAGACTATAACAAAGAAAGGTATGGCTAGTGTGAGGAGATCTAGTCATGGAGGTGTTTACTGTCAGGGTCATAATTCAGTAGCTGTCAAGCACTGTCCAAAGTTTAGAAGATGTGTGAAATATTGTATATGTATTCTTAACCATGTTATGACATTCAGGAGAGGCAAGATAATCAGTTTAAAAAAGTAGGATTTAGCCATACAATATATCCATTAACATAGTTTATCAAAAGCATAAATCAAAACAATGTTGTGGCACACATGATAATAATGTCTAGTGCACTAGGAACTGGTTTTAAACCCGCACAGTAAGGGACTGAGAGCAAGATAATTCAACACCATGACCATTTAACAAATGCTGTCACCAAAGTATAGTAAGTTATTTATTTATTTTTTAGTTATTCTTTATTGATAAGGTTAGTCCCATTAGGCCAGTGACTTCTTTTCAGGGAGACCCAAGCTGGTATTCATGCTGACTTGGTAAATTTGCCCATTTCATCAAGGAACTTTCCCTTATATTGCATTGCAGTGTTAGTATTGGAAAAATAAGTATAGGCAGCTGAGGTGGGACTAGAACTCACAGCCTTTTAGTCTTCCACTTCCAGAGGCAAGTGTGCTCTATTACAGAATTAAATGTTTTACTATATCATTTATCATTCCATTAGTGAGATAACTATGGTCCGTAATCTAAATTATATCATCATTAAGGATCCAGGTTATGGTTTGCATGCTCTGTTTAGGTTTAAATCCATAGTGCGCTCTTGAAAGCTGTAATGAGATACACATTCCTTAATTTGCACTTCAGTCACTTTTAACAAAGTGGTGAAAAGTGGGAACAATGGCATGGGCAGAAAATTGTTAAGAACAGTACAACTGACACAGTATTGTCATGTAAACTACTTACTGAAGGAGTAGCTCTGCAAATAGACGTTGCTCTAACAGCTAGGGTTTATTCACCTTCTGTATACTGTTTTACTGAATGCATTTTCCAAAGTAATGGCTATCCTCCTAATGGGGAATCAGTGCAGGTCTGACACCATCAAAAGGACTGACATAGGTAATGTGAGGCTGCTAGCTTCATAGATTCATAGGTGTTTACCAGACTATTGATCTGCGAGGACCTCAAGAAGCCTAGCCCTGTATTCCCATGGTAATTATTATCCCTTATATTTTACAAAAATGAACCTCCAAAGATGGGCTGCACAGGTATATGATGGGTATTTAATGTTTCCTCTATCTATGAGGGTCTCTAGTGCTAAACCAAGGGTGAATTTGTGGTTACCCATCCATACGTCCAAGTTACATTTGAATATAGTACAAGAAGTACTCTGCTTTATGTTGAGGGTAAGCTGGTTCCATAGAAGTGGTATTCTATGGGCTGCATACCTATCCCTCTAGCATGCTCTGTTAATCTTGCAAAAAAGATTGAGGTCCCACGAGTAGGTGTTTCTGATATTATTGGGCTTTGTAATGTGATAGAATAGGGTCTTTTGAAGCTCTATATATGAGGCAGAGGCTGTCTCTCAGTATCCTGTATGATACCGAAAAGAAGACTAGGCTTGAGATGGTCTGTGTAGTTTTTATGATTTACATATATTATTTTTTTTAGTGAGGATGCATTGTGGTCATTTTAGGTGTCAAAAGTATTTGGCCAGGTACATACTGAAAAGGACATTGCACTCAACAACTGATATAATGAGTGCTGAATACAGAGGTGTAATAATGTTCCTGGATCTGAGTGCCATACCCACTAGGAGGATTGTCACTACTTTGAAAAATCCACTCAGTAAAACAATATGCAGTTGGCATAATGGTTAAGGTCTTTGTCTTTCAAGCACATGGTGCAAGGTTTCATCCTGGCCTCCAGCCAAAGACTGTTCGGAATTTGCAATTCCTCAATGTGTCTTTATGGAGTTCCTTCCACCTCCAAAAAACATGTTGAGTGTTTCCTTCTCAGACTTACAAAAGAATGGAGCTCAGGCAGCAGCACAGACCCTACATACTTGCTGTACTACAGGGGGAAGAGTTGTATAAACTAACCACTTTGAGCATCTACTGTGGTGCACAGTATTCTCATGATAGGAGAACATGGATCACAGACTATGTTCTGTGGCAGGGGTCTAGGCAATTTAGTTGTGCTAACTAATATCACCAAATGGCAAGTGGGTTGAGGACCTGGCCTGCTCTGAACTTCACCAGGGACCCATGCTAACAGTGGAAGGAGTGTATTAGCCACTGTGTGCCCACCATAAACCAGCAGCTCTGGGTCAATAAGCTACTGGCTGGTCAGCATTCAGTTGCCCAGCTTGGGTTACTTGGGATAGTTCTGTTGAGCAAAACCTGGATGTAAAACCAATCAACCTGCCAAACATGAACTAATAATGACTACATTCAATGTAGGTTCACTGGCAAGACTCAGCTTGGAAGTGGATGACATGATGGAAAGGAGGAAGCTGGACATTTTATGTATTTAGGAGACAAGATGGAATGGCAGTTCAGCAAAGCCACTTGGCTTGGGATCCAGAGACTATTAATCAGGAGGAGGACAGGCTAGAAATGGTGTGGCAATTGTGGTGAGTGCGAGGCTTCAGAAGACAGTGAAGGATGTCATCAGAATTAGTTACAGACGTGTCAATTGGACTCCAGTATAAAGATAGGACAGTATTAATAATCTCAGCCTATGCCCCACAACAAGCTGTGATAGTGAGCAAAAGAATGCATTCAGACAGCAGTTGCAGGATCTACTAGATAAAGCAGGTCAACAGGTATTGGTGTTGATAATGGGTGACTCGAATGCACATATTGGGACAGACAAAACAGGATATATGGACTGCTTAGGTCCACATGGGTGGGGCAGCAGAAATATACAATGAGAGGAAGTCACAAGATCACATACAGGAGTGGCCAACATGCATCTCAGGTAGACTTCCTGCCATACCTCTCAACCACTTAGCCCAAGAAATCTGGATAAATCCAATAATAATGGGGGGGGGGGGCAAAGGCTAAAAAATAGGAACAATTTTAAATATTACTCATATAAACTTAGAAAGTTGCTAAAATAAGAGGTGTTGTATTGGTATGCATTTACGTAAGGATATGAAGTGTAAAACTCAAATATCTGACATTATTTAGTGATTTCAGTCCATTATGATTTACCAGAAAAATACACATTTTATGAGCAACTGACAAGAAAATATGAGGCAAAAATAAGGACATTCTGCAAAAATCTGGACA
>NC_056726.1:260848334-260943334 GCF_019279795.1 Protopterus annectens | reverse complement strand
ATTGTATTTAGCTTTGCTTAGCTTTGCTAGTAAAGGTTAAGGTGGTTCATAACCACTTTAGTGCATTATTAATGGAAATAACTCAAATAGGTTTGGCTTTGTCTCTTTTGCCAGCTCTTTTAATTGTATACAAGTTCAAAGTTTGATATAAGTTCAAATACTAATATAAATAAAACACTATTGTTCTGATTCGATTTTGTGTTGTTTAATATTTTGTCTGATCTTCAAATTCCGTTAGAATGTTGGTATTTCACAATTCCATCAGAGTGGTCAGGGCTACATAATTATGTACTCAACTTTTATGTTGATCAGTGTCCAGATTTTTGGCCAGTTGTACCTACTTTTCATGGGCATTTATCCAGAATTTTGATATTTCCAGGTTAAGAGGTACGAACATAACTATGCTATCTTCTTCAGGGTCAGTCACTACAACAGTGAATCACAACATTTTGGTGCATTCCAAAGCAGTACTGAGATTATTCTGTTAAGTGTCGAGTTACAGCATAATCACCAGAGATTCCTACTAGGTCACACTTTGTAAGGGATTAATTACTGCTATATAGAACTGTTGTACCAAAGAAAAATTACCATAATATATCAATAGCTATATCTCTAACTCTTCGCATGTATGTTCCCTTGTTTTAGTCAATTGTCATTAATGATGGCATCTGTTTTGCTGATACACTTCGGTTGACAAATCAGCTGGTTGACAGTTGTGTGAGACTGCTACAGTTCAAGATTGTGAAATCTTGGAGTAAGAATACACAAGTAGCAGGGAGTGTGGGGGTTATGCCCATGCAGACCCACACTCACGTCACCACAGCCCCCAGTACATGACACACCTCCACTGTCTCTTCTCAAAGAGTGTTAAAGGTCCCTTCCTCCTCAGAACTGACAGGACACACAGACACACATTTTACTTTTGTACTTTTCAGTACTTGCATACTACTTTGAAAACAGACCTCATCTCCTGTAATCTTTTCCTCACCTGTGCAGATGCTAACTGCGCCCTGTCCTTTGTCCACTGGTGCTTAGGTAGCCTGTGTCTGATGCACAGTGTGGCTAGCCTTTGTACGGTTATGCACAACTTTGTGTTGGTTTTGTATGCAACATTTTTACTGCAGTGTATCTGATTTGCCCTTGTTTGCTGTGTTCTGAAGCTGTATACATTCTGCTGCCTCTTTGTCAGTGCCATGGCATCCTTTGCCTACATCCATCTGGTATGATCATTTCCTGCTGCTGGCTCCTCCTCTGACTCCTCATCTGACTCAGTCCCCTCCCTACCCTTTTGTATACTGCAAACGCCCACCTTGCTCTAACTGCTTCATAAGTATGATATTGCATCACAATGCACACACTGGCACTATTTTTGTATATCTATTAGGGTCATACTGCAGGGCACAACTGGATGAATCTAGGCAGCAAAAGTGTGCCTTCCTTAGCCCAAACCCACACTCAGTAAGGTTTGGTGTTTCTGACTGAGCACGATTGTGCTCATGGTCTGTGTGAGTTTGTGTATTTCTTATAGGTGTCATGAGCTAGGGTTCCAGGGTATATCCAGTTCACCAACAAGATGCCCTTGTAGGAAGTCTGTCCTGGAAAACCATTGTTACAGGTCACAAGAGTGTCATGTGTGAGTAGTGATAACTGCCTCGGTGGCCAGCCCATACACATTGTAGATGATACCCTGTTCATTATAGACCACCTGATAGTTGATGTAGTGATTCCCTTTGCAATTCACATGCCTCCTTCCCAGTTCAGCAAATGGAGCCTTTTTTTCAATATGATATACTATATAGTCCCACGTTTATCAGGTGAAATGGGCTATAGCATAGAAATCCCTCATGGTGTTGGCTCTCTCATCTGGGGTACTTGGGAACCACACATGCTTTCCCACATGCTGCAGCATGATGGAGTAGTCTCAACTCAGATGCCTAAGATACCTCCATTGTGTCTCCAGTAGGTTTCTGAGAGGTTCCTTTAGCTAGTATATGTAAAACCACACATGCTCTTGTATCCATTGGACATACCTCTCAACCTCTTAGCACAAGAAATCTGGACAAAGTAAAAAATAATGGGGGGACAAAGGCCCCAAAATAGGGACCGATTTTAAATATTGCTCTTATACGTTTAAAAAGTTGTTCGAATAACAGATTTGGCATTAACATGCATTTTATGAAGGATATGAAGTCTGAAACTCAAAATTGTGTTATTATTTAGAGACTTCAATCCTCAATGATTTGCCAGAAAATCACAAATTTTATGAGGAACAAACCAAAAATATGAGACAAAAATCTGGACATTCCACAAAAATCTGGACAGTTGAGAGGTATACCACTGGGATAGGTACTCCATGACTCCCATGGGGCTGGAGATGAGGCTCAAACATGCTTACAATTTCTTGGATGGTGTCTCTGTCTGCACTGTACCAGTTCACAATGCCAGTGTTGTGGAGTCCATGAAATGATAAGTGTGGTTGGATGATCCTCTGCCTCTGTGGACAATGTGAAACATCGGTAGGTACAGCAGCAACAATGCGCAGTTACACATTTACTAATTCTGTGGCAACCCCCTATCATTCATCATTAGTGATTCCTTTAGCATTTAGCTGACTTCAAATATATCCAGGCTTTTCCACATTTTGTGGAATTTCTATATTTTTCTATATTTTTGAATTATTTCACCACATAAAGAAGCTTATTTTAATAATGTTTTTCATTAAAATGTCATTCTACACCCATTAGCATATACCATGTCTGACCATGCAGCTTGGCCTTCCCACTTCACCGAGTCTGTTTTTCTGAACTACAAAAAACCTGTACATGACTGCTCATTGCACATATTTGCTTAACACTATGTAGCAATGTTTTATGAATCCTAGACAGAACTTTGACCATAAAGAATACTTTTTCACCAAATAACCTTGGGACAGAAAACTAGGTACCAATAATCTAATAACAAATTAGTCTTATTTAATATAATACTATTGTCATCGTAATATTTGACTGTACACTATTACATCTATTCTTCTGCAGATTAATTTGAGATATTTATCTTTTTACAAGGTTCATTAAGTAAGCCACATCCTTAAGAAATGTATTACTTACTTAAAGTGCTGGTGTTATAAAGATACATCATAGTCGGACATCATAGCTTTAAACCTCTTAGCACAAAAAATCTGGACAAAGCCAAAAATAATGAGGGGATAAAGCTCCAAAAATAGGGACAAATTTAAAATATTGCTGTCATAAACTTACAAAATTGCTAGAATAAAAGTTCTTGTGTTGGCATGCATTTTCTGAGGATATTAAGTCTGAAACTCAAATGCTTGTCATTATTTAGTGAATTCAGTCCTCCCTGATTTGCACAAAAATCCAGAAAATCACAAATTTTTAAGAGGAATAGACCCAAAATATGAAGCAAAAATCTATCTGGACATTCTGCAAAAATTGGGATAGTTGAGAATTATGTTGGATATGTATTGGAGTCTTAGCAAGATCAGGTAAGATACATATTATTAATGATATATAAAGCAAACTGCTAATAACAACAAATTATAGAATGTCAAATAGAAAGTAGTTTAATGGCCAAATAAGTAGAATTTGTATAATGGATATGTCCAGTAATGGAGCTTTTACATATAGTGATGGTTTATCTGACCTAACTTTAGTGATTATACCTGCTACTGCATCTCTTGGCAATATATTATCATTCAAGTCTTGGGAGCATTTCAGTGTATGGGCACCCATTTACTCACCCTGTTTTTGGCAGATATTGTAACTTGTCTTTCTCCACATAATTTGCAATTTTCTAGAGAGTAACTTAAACCTGTGCCAGAAATGTACTTCAGTTAGGTGTCATGAGGTCTAAGTAACTCGTAACTCTGACTGCTCTCATAATAGAGGTAGATACCATTTCTCCAAATATATCCAACCTTTCCTCACTTTTAAACAGAAATATGCCAAGAAGTACAGATGTGTTATCGGTGAAAGCAGAAATCTAGACTAAATTAGAAGTGCCTGGTTTTTATTTTGTTTATTTTATGTCCATTTGATAATTGGGTGGATGAAGTAGTCTACTGAACTTTTCAGTCATAACCTGGAGACTCCAGAGGTACAGAACCATAAAGGAAACAATAAGATGAATGATGACAAAATACACGGGGAAATATCTGCAGTCCTGACAATGTACAATTAGGTATTTGAATAATACTTTGGTATAGTCTTTGTACATGTGTACAGATATTTAGAGTATGTATGGGAAAAAAATAATTGTAAGATAAGATATTAGTGTAGCAAAAGTCATACATATGAGGGACTTATCTAAACGAATTAACATTTTAATTTAGCTAACTGTCAGAACACAGAGAATAATGTGTTTTATGTAAGCATTTGCATACTTACATATGTACATGCATGCATAAATACAAATATTTCAAGCATGGGCATTAATGCCCTTCCAGCCTGCCAATATACCAAAACACTTGTTCCCATAATAAGTGTCCAGGCTCTTCTTAAAACATCTAAATTAGTACTTGTTTTAATGTAATTTGGTAGTCTGTTCCATGGATCAGCTGCTCTTTCAGAGAACAAGTTAGTACACTTCTCATTCCTATAGAATCTTCTTCATAGGTTGTCTTGATGATTCTATAGTACTTTTTGATAACCCCAAACATTCCCAGAGATAGTTGTCTCTAAATGCCCTATATACCTGAATAAGATCTCCTCTTAGATATCTGTGAGGCACTTTGCAAGTTCAGATATGTTTGTCTTTTATAACTTAAATTTTCACATCCATTGATACCTTTGGTATATTTCCACTGTACTCTTTCCAGTTTACTCATGCTTGTTTTCTTATAGGGTTTCCATATTGCTATTCGATACTCAAGTTTGGGTCTAATGTAACTAACAAACAATGACGTCAACATTTCAGATTTCCTAGACTTTATAAATGTTTTATACAAACTATAGCTTTATAACTATTGTTAACCAATTGGTTGATCTGATTAGGAAAAACTCAGAGCTGGATCTACCCATATACCCAGGTCCTTAAATTAATCTACAGTTTCAGTCACTGTGTGTTGTATTAAATATTCACCTTTCAATTTATGATTTAAGGGGTGGGAGCTACAAAAATAGGTTAGAAAGTGCAGAAACTAAATGGCCGGTTAAATTAAAGGCAGACCAACCCCCAAGATTAAATGAAAGCATTAATATAAAATGCTTTCTAAAAGAGAAGAGAGTGAAAATCAAATATTAATATTTTTTCAAGGTTATACATTTTTTATTGTGTTTTATAACTCTTTAAACAGATTTCATAGGGTTTTAATGTTTATTAAGTAATTAAATAATTGTTTTTTGTATTTGATTGGATAGTGTATGTTTTTAAGTAGTGTGATTATGTGTTCTCGATTTTGTTTTCTGAGAAAGTCTGTAGACAAAAGCATATTAAAATGAGTTGATGCTAAAACAGTGTATTTCTTGGTTCGTATCAGCAGTGTGGCTTTTCCAGTTTGGCACTGGTGGTTTTTGTTGGAGTTTGATTTATATCCACTATTGTGCAGTTCAGTTTGTTATTTTTGTTTAATTCAGAGTATCAAGCCGTCTTTTAAGGTGGTTTCTGGTAAAAGAAAGAGAGATAATTATTTTCCTGAAGAGATTCACGATTCTGAAATAGGACAGGAAGATGAAGGGTCAGATGCAAGTTTTTTCTCCACAGTTTTTTGATTCAGACTCAGAGGTGAGCTCAGTTTCTAATTCTCCCTGTGGGGGTTTATCTTTCTTTAAGACTATGTGCCAATATTTTCTGTGGGAGAACACTGAGGTTTCTTTGGACCTCAGAAAAGACTATGAGCTATTACAGAAGGAATTTCCAGTATTGTCAGCTTTGGAGGATGTGTGTGTGCATGTCTGTGTGTGTGTGTGTGTGTGTGTGTGTGTGTGTGTGTGTGTGTGTGTGTTAATACTTGCAGTTTTCCTGATAGTCAGCCATCTGCCCCTAAAAAGGCAGATATAATGTATAAAGCTCCTCAGTCTTTCAGTTTTATACTCATCCCAAACCTGGCCCAGAAGCTATATCATTAGTTAATCTGCTAAATATTTTCTCCATTCCAGTCCTGTTCTTTCTGACAAGGATGGGAAGATTATTGCTAAGTATGGGGAAAAAAGTGTGTGCTTCTGCAACTTGGATTTTCAAAATTTTGAATTGTCAGGTTCATATGCTGAAGTTTATTGTGACTAATTGTGAAAGTATGAGGAATATTATGTCCCCAGGTTGTTGTGAGTAAAACTTTCCTTTAAATAATTTAGCTTCTTCTATTTCACAGGTCACTACTCATTGTTCATAGTATGTCTGTATGACTCGCTTGATACTTCTTGCTGGGCCTTGGCCACCAGTACTGTTCTGAGGGGGTTGGCCTGGCTATGCTCTTTGAACCCCCCAGCTGATGTCAAAAATGAGACTTTAAATTTTCCTTTGAATAGAAATTTAGTTACTCGTTCTTCTGTTGCAAAAGTTATCAAAAAGTATGATGAAAGGGGTAAATTGATACAAGGAGTCTCCAAGACTTTCACAACTCCTTTTCCTAATTTCATAATGCATTCTCTAACCCTTTGTCCAATTTCAGAAAAAGGAAAATAAATAAAACAGTCTCACAAAAATCTGGGTAAACAGTTGTTTAAGAAAAATGGTAGGTGTAGTTCCAATAAAAATCCAGGAATCCCCCCAAAACAATGGAATGTCCAACATGTCAGAATGCTTATTTAAGGGCCTTGTTTCCCCTTCCCAACCTATTAGTCCCTTTTCCCTTTCAGAAAGTCTGAATCTCTACTTTTCTCTCTAACAACAGATAATTTCATACAAATGGCTTCAGAATATCATATGGCAGTGTGTGGAAATTCCTCTTTTCCAGGGGGTAATTCCTCATCCACCAGACTAGATCCCTCTATCTTTCCCTGTCCTTCAATGCCCTTCAACACAAGTTGTCTCAGGAAGTGATGCAACCAATTCCTTCTTCCTAGGTTGGAAAACATTTTTATTCCACAACGTTTTTAGTGCCAAAGAAAGAAGATGCTTGGAAACCATTTCTGGATCGTTTCTTCCTAAACCTGTTTGCACAGTGCCCAAGTTCAAAATGCTGTCACTTGAAACTTCACAACCTGTTACCTCTTCTTACTCATTTAAGTTTTCTGGTAACACTAGATTTAAAAGATACTTATCATTACATCCCTATTCCTCCGGACTACACACATTTCTTAAGGATTTGTGTGCTGAATCACATTATCAGTTCTCTGCCTTACCCTTTAGACTATCCACTGCACCAAGAAAGTGTCTATCTATTTATAACTCATTGCAGACTATGTAGTATCTGCATTTTTCTATATTTAGATGAATTGCTTATCTTTGCAGAGTGCTTTTCAAAGTGCCAGGAATCTCTCGCTTGGGTGAGGGATTTTTTACACAAGCTGGCATTCCAAGAGAACACTGAAAAGTCTTTTTTTTTACTCCTTCACTGAGGATTGTATTTATGGGTTGTCAGTTGGCCATGTCAGTTCATAGAGCTTTTCTTCCACAGAAAAAAGTCTCTTTGGCCCCATCACAGACATCCTTTGTCTTTTCAAATCACAGTGCTGGGGTTTGTCAGAAGATAAATCACAATGTGGAGACAGCAAATGCCCATAAGCCCAGGTCACCACTTCTCTCTCCCTGCTCCAAAGTAATCACCACAGATGTCTCAGACTTTGTTTGGAGAGCGGTTTTAGTCTCTTTGGCCCCATCACAGACATCCTTTGTCTTTTCAAATCACAGTGCTGGGGTTTGTCAGAAGATAAATCACAATGTGGAGACAGCAAATGCCCATAAGCCCAGGTCACCACTTCTCTCTCCCTGCTCCAAAGTAATCACCACAGATGTCTCAGACTTTGTTTGGAGAGCGGTTTTAGGAGGGATAGAAGGGCGAGGTGTGTGAGGCACAAAAGATTAATTCAAGCACATAAATATAAAAGAAATGCTTGCCCTGATCAAGAGACTGAACTTGCTGAATCATCTTTGGCCGCCTGGACCTTTTCAAGTTGTTATGGGCAATACCATAATCAGGTGGTACATCAATCAACAAGGGGGAACCAGGTAATATACCCCATTCAAGAATAGCCATGTTAGCTTGAAATATAGCTTCACATGATATCATACTACAGGCATCCTACATTCTATCAGAGCAAAATTGTGTAGAAGATAAGCTGAGAAGGACAAGGGCACAACCTCAAGAATGGAAACTAGATCATGGGGTCTTCCAAGATTTGATCCATCTGTGGAGAGTTCCACAAAGAAACCTATTTGCCTCCCCTCTGAACAATCAGCTGGCAAGATTCTGCCATGCAGGAAGGCCTGGAAGACAAATGCCTCTTCCTTTTCTTGGACAGGAATATTCCTGTATGCTTTTCTACCCTTTCCGCTGATATCCAAGGTACTTTTGAGAATTCAGAAGGAATGCCTCAAGATCATTATGGTCAATCCCTTCTGGCTCAGGCACCAGTGGTTCTCTCATTTTTTGGAAATGACCAGAGGCAAATTATCACAAGCATACTTACAGAATGGATATAATCACAAAAGATCAGGGGTGTTTGATAAACCCTGACCGCAATCAACTTCAACTGACTGCCTGCATGATATGGTCTTAATTCCCTTTAGGCACCTGTTTATTGAGGACATGCAGCAAGCACTAATGGAGGCAAGAAAGCCTGCTACTAGAAAAACATATATTAGCAAATGAAAAAAAGGTTTTCTAGTTGGTACCACCAACATAACCAGCACTCATTCAGGGCTTGTTGTTCTCTGGTTTTACAGTATTTGTGCGAGTTACTATCTTATGTTTTTTCTTACTCCTCCATCAGGGTTCATTTATTGGCCATATCAGCATGTCTACCCATGGATCTTCCTCTTTTAATGTATTCTCATGTCAAAATGTTCTCATGTCAAAGTGTTTTGAGAAAAACAGTTTCTAGTACTTAACAAATAAGCACCTATCCAGGCATGTCTAAGGGTCAGCTCCCGGTGTTTTCTCCTGTCTACCCGATGAATTTGGACATCTTGGGACAATGCAGCAATTGCCTCATGTACACAGACAACCATCTCCTCCTACCACCCAACACTACAACCTGTGAGAGATGCACTTATATAGCCAAACTGGAAGCAAAGCTCTATTCTCCCAAGACTGGACTAGACAGTCAAGAGGAGAAGGTAGACACTTGCACCATACCACACTCAGCACATAGCCCCTCAAAACCTACACCACCAAAACACACACATAGAAACACAGAACACACACCTACATTTGCAGAGGCTCTCAGTAAAAACCTGCCCAAGCAACAGGGACCTCCAAAGCAGAAACACAAGCAACCTCCACTCCACAACACAACCCAAATTATACATAGCCCACAAAGTCAGTGTGCCACTCAACCACAGCCCATAAGGGATAACAACGTACCCAACACTCTAGTCATAGGTGACTATACTCAGGCACACTGATGTTCCACTCACCGGGCTAAACAAGGAGAAAGTTACTGTCAGCTGCCTGTCAGGTGCCAGGATCCACCACATAACGCATGAACTCAGGTCACTCCACAACAAGTACAAATATGACTCTGTCATTGTCCATGTTGGTGTGAATGACCTGAGACATACCTCCCTGGACTACATAAAAAGGGACATGGAGGAGCTGTCCGATCTTGTAGCCCAGGCAGGTATGACCCTAGCCCTGAGTAGCATCCTGCCATCACCCAGAATGATACCACAGTACAAGGACAAAATGATTGACTTCAAAAATTGGCTAAGGCTCTAGCCACCCCTATAGTGCCTTTTTTAGGCAAGGTTCAAATGACAAATTCACCACCGTGACAGGTATAAGCAAGAAGAATCTGAGGGTATTGCTACTCAATGCTAGAAGTCTAAACCTCAAAATGCACACATTTGAGGCACTCCTTAAAATGGAGAACATCGACATCTGTGCAGTGACAGAGACCTGGTTCAAGGCTCCAGAGAGTACCCCTGCATTACCAGGCTATAAGTCATACCACACCTTTCGGCCACCTAACCTGGACTGAAACACTAAAAGTGGAGGCGTGTCCATATTCATTAAGGATATCCACACCTCCAGGCTAGTTGCTCAGCATAATGCATCCGAGATTATCCAAGTGCAGCTAACTCTGGGCAAGACCACAATCCAAAGTGTAGCTTGCTACAGATCCCCCACCATGACCCAGGATTCCCACTCCTTATTTCTTGATATACTGGAAAATATTAGGGTACAACCTAACACCCTAATAATGGGCGATTTCAACTACCCCACCATTAGCTGTGAAAACTACTCATGTACCAACTCTTGTGCTCAACGTTTTCTGGAATTCATAAATTCCAATGCCTTGGATCAGCTTATCCACACCCCCACCAGGGGCAGCAATATCCTAGACCTGGTTTTTACCAACATGGGCAACTGGTGCTCCACACCAGAGGTCAATTCCTCGTTGGTCGGATCCGACCACAAGCTAATCACCCTAGACATCCACATCCCTCCCCCACCCCCATTAGGGAAACCACCGTAAGAAATTTCTCCAAAGCCAACTTCACGCTTCTTAAGACAGAAGTGGCAAAATTCATGACACCCATGCTGATGGACAATAGAAGTATGACTGCTGAATCCTACACAAATGCACTTTATAAGCACTTGCACGAGTGCATGGATCATGCAATCCATAACAGAACCAAGATGCTATCCTCCAAAAAAAGGAAGCCAATCTAGTGATCCCCTGCCATAAACAAACTCTACAACAGAAGAAATAAACTGTTGCAAAAAAGAGTAAAATCCCATGATTGGAGAAAACTCTCTGGTCAGCCTCAGTAAGAAACTGAGATCCCTCATAAAATCCTCCAAAGCTAGTTACGAAAACAAAATTGCCACTGACTCTAAAGACAACCACAAAGCATTCTATAGCTATGTCAAGAATCTCAATGGCAACACTCAGATCTGCTCTGAGTTACAGCACAA
Source organism: Protopterus annectens (assembly GCF_019279795.1). NCBI lineage: Eukaryota > Metazoa > Chordata > Ceratodontiformes > Protopteridae > Protopterus > Protopterus annectens. Next base: position 260,932,296 of record NC_056726.1, on the reverse strand, counting down.
TGGCACTAAATATACAGAACCAACTGATATTGCCAACATCCTGTCAGATAGTTTCAGTGCTAACTTTACCCCCCACTCATCTCCTAAAAAGCCCATTTCTATACTGGAAGAATGCAAAGTTCCTGTAATCACAGCTGCACAGGTAAAAAACACACTCTCCAAAGCCAAGAACACAGCATCCATGGGACCTGACAACATCCCAGGTGGTGTTCTACATGAACTACAGAACAAACTGGCACCCCACCTAAGTACCATATTCAATCATAGCCTCCCCTCAGGCTATGTGCCCACTGAATGGTACACAGTGACAATTATCCCACTCCACAAAGAGGGAGCCACCACGGACCCCAGAAACTACCGCCCCATTAGCCTGATGAGCCTGGTCTGCAAGGCTATGGAATGTATCGTCATGGAACTTATAAACAATGACACTGTAAATCTCCAAACTCAGGACCCCACCCAGTTCAGGTTTGTAAAAGGCAGATCATGTCTCCTAAACCTGATAGACGTCTTTGAAGCAGTCACCAAAGCTGAAGATGAGGGTAAGGTGGTTCACACAGCCTATCTAGATCTCACCAAGGCTTTTGACACCATCCCCCCACTCTGGAATTATAGATAAACTCACTAAACTAGGTATAAATCCCTATGTCACAAGATGGGTTGCCAACTGGCTCACTGACAGAACCCACACTGTGAAAGTAGCAGACTCCAAATCCAACTTCAGACCAGTGACAAGTGGAGTACCACAGGGTTCAGTCCTGGGTCCTCTCCTGTTTGGTATCTACTTCTCTGAAGTACAGGCTAACACAGAAGGTCTTTGGCTAACTAAGTTTGCAGATGACTGCAAACTACAAGCCATAATCAAAACTCCAAAAGATGTGGACATCCTACAAAAAGGCCTCACTGAGACAGATGCCTGGTGTCAAAGCCATGGCCTCAAGCTCAATGCCAAAAAGTGCATTGTCATCCCTTTTGGTAAAAACTATGTACCCATGAACTACCACATAGGCGGCAGTCTACTTAACACTGAAAGTGTGATAAGAGACCTTGGGACACAGGTGGACAGTAGTCTCTCCTTTGATAATCACATCACCACAGTAGTCAGGAAATCCTTCTACGTGGCCCACCTCATCACAAAAGGTTTCTCATCCAGGAAAAATGAGGTCATTGTTCCTCTCTACTTGTCACTCATTAGACCCATTATAGAGTACAATGCACCTTTTGGTATGTACCTCACAAGACATCTACAAAAACAACTGAAAAGGCCGCAGAAATACCTCACAAAGAGGATTACTGGCCTCAAACAGATGCCCTACGCAGACCGTCTCAAAAAACTGCAGATTTACTCCATTGCATATCGCCTACTCAGAGGCGATCTCTGCTTAACACACAAAGCTATGACAAACCCAGAGCTTTTGGACATGCTCCACTTAAAGAAATCCCAATCCCTATGAGCTACATGCTCTAGGGACCTAAACCTTGTCACCACAATAAACAGAACATGCTGGAGGGATAGATTCATGTCCCAGAGACTTCCCATACTCTGGAACAAGCTACCTATCTATATCAAACAAAGCTCCTCATTAGCACTCTTCAAGAAAAATTTGATGATTGGATGGGAGATAGGAAATTCACCCCAGGGATCACTTCTGTGGCTCTGCTCGACGGTGGCACAGGAAAATAATTTTCTTGGGTGGCGAAAGCCAGGGTACCTTTTGGCTAGGATTATATAGGCCCAAGGGCCAATAACCTAGTACTTACCTATGAAAGGGTTTTACATAATAAGTCTCCAAGAAAAAATATGGCTCCTCTTTGGGATCTTAATGTGTTAGTGAAACTAACACTTGCTCCATTTGAACCAGCTAATCTGGCTGACTTGAGGTTCTTAACATGGAAACTGTTTCATTGATTGCTCTGACCTCTTCAAGAAGAGTACCTGAGTTGCAAGATCTTATGGTGACTCATTCCAATCTCATTTTCCACAGAAGCAGGGTTTCTTCAAGAACTAATCCTTCTGTTATCTGTTATGCAATCTGAGGATCATGCTGCTCAACACCAGAAGTCTAAATGTCAAAATGCACTCACTTGAAGCACTCCTTAAAATGAAGAACATTGACATTTGTGCTGTAACAGAGACCTGGTTCAAGGCAGCAGAAAGCACCCCTGCACTACAAGTTTATAACTCATTCCACAACTTTCGGCCCCAGAACTTGGACTGAAGCTCCAAAGGCGGTGGTGTTTCCATATTCATAATGGATGCGCACACCTCTAGACTGGTAGCCCAACATAATGCATCAGTGATAGTTTAGATGCAGCTAACATTGGGTAAGAAAGTGATTCTGGTTGTAGCCTGTTATAGGTCCCCAACATTGTCCCAAGACTCACACTCCATGTTCCTAAGTACCCTGGAGTATATTAGGGCCCAACCTAACACTCTTTTACTGGGTGACTTCAACTACCCCTCCATTAACTGGGAAGACTACTCATGTACCAATACACTTGCCTAATGTTTCCTGGAATTCATTAACTCCAATGCCCTGGACCAGCTTGTTCTTACCCCCACTAGATGTAGCAACATCCTTGTCCTGGTCATTACTAACATGGGCAACCATTGCTCTACACCAGTAGTCAACTCTTCCCTGGTTAGATCCAACCACAAACTAATCACCTTGGAAATCCACATTCCCCCCTCCTCCTGCAAAGGTTACCACCATGAAAAACTTCTTCAAAGCTAACTTTGGGCTCCTAAAAACAGAGGTGGCGAACTTAATGGCACCCATGCAAATGGAGAATAGTTGCATAACCACCGAATCATATACCAATGCACTGTACTACAGAACACATACACAAATGCATGGATCTCGCCATACCAAACAGAACCAGGACACGCTCCTCCAAAAAAAGGAAACGTGAAATAAGGTGAAGTCCCAAGACTGGAAAAACTCCCTTATCAGCCTCAACAAAAAGTTGAGATCCCTCATCAAATCCTCTAAAACTAGCTAAGAAAACAGAATTGCAGCAGACAGTAAAGACAATCACAAGGCCTTCTGTAGTTATGTAAAGAATCTCCACGGCAACACCCAGATTTGCTCTGAGCTAATGCACAATGGTACCTCCTATACTGAGCCAACAGATATTGCCAATATACTGGCCGACAGATTCAGTGCCAACTTTACACCTCCCCCCCCCCAAAGGACCAATCACAATACCAGTAGATTGCCAGGCACCCAGTACTACTGCTGCACAGGTTAAAACAGCACTATCCAATGCCAAGAATACAGCTTCTATGGGACCTAACAATATCCCTGGCTGTGTTCTACATGAACTACAGAGTGAACTGGCACCTCACCTGTGTGCCCTGTTTAATCACAGCCTCACCTTAGGCTTTGTCCCTACCAAATGGCACACTGCTACAGTCATCCTTCTCCACAAAGGAGGAGTGACTACAGACCCTTGGAACTATCGCCCCATTAGCCTGACGAGTCTGATATGCAAAGCTATGGAACGCATCATCATGGACTTAATAAACAAGGATATAGGAAATCTCCAAACTCTGGATCCCACACAGTTTGGTTTTGTGAAGGGTAGATCATGCCTACTCAACTTGATCGATTTATTTGAGTCAGTCACCAGACCTGTGGATGAAGGCAAGGTGGTTCATACAGCCTACCTTGATCTGGTCAAGGCCTTTGATACCATTCTCCACTCAGGAATCATAGAAAAACTCACTAAGGGAGGCATCAACCCCTATATCACTAGGTAGGTAGCAAACTGGTGCACAGATAGAACCCACAGTGTAAAAGTAGCTGATTCCAAGTTAGACTGCCGACCAGTCACGAGTGGAGTCCCACAGGGATTGGTCCTGGGTCCTCTCCTGTATGGTATCTACTTCTCAGAAGCCCAGGCCAACATGAAGGGACTCTGGCTTACAAAGTTTGCAGACGATTGCAAGTTGGGGGCCATTATTAACTCCTCAAGTGATGATGACATCCTACAGAAAGGCCTCACTGAGACCAACGACTGGTGTCATACTCATGGCCTTAAGCTCAATGCCAAAAAATGTGTCGTCATCCCCTTTGGGAAAAAAAAACAGTTCCCATGAATAATCACATCAATGGTAGTCCACTGAAAACAAAAGGCGTTATAAGAGATCTGGGAACACAGGTTGACAGCAACCTCTTTTTTGACCACCATATTGCCACTGTGGTCAGAAAGTCCTTCTATGTGGCACATCTCATTACTAAGGATTTTGCATCCAGGAAGAAAGAGGTCATTGTCTCCCTCTACTCTTCCCTCATTAGGCAAATCATCGAGTACAATGCCCAATTTGACACCTGGAACAAATGCAGGGGCTGCAAGAGTACCTCACAAAGAGGATCCTAGGCCTTAAACACTTGTCCTATATGGACAGACTCAAAAAACTCCAACTATTCTCTGTCTCATATCGCCTACTTAGAGGCGATCTCTGCGTGTCTTACAAAGCCATGTCTGACACAGCTCTGTTAAAAATACTACATCTAAAGAAATCCTAATCCCTCTGCACCACACGGTCCAGATACCTCAACCTCATTACCACAATCAACAGAATGTGCTGGCGGGACAGGTTCATAACTCAGAGACTGCCCATGCTATGGAATAGACTTCCAATACATGTCAAATAGAGCACCTCACTGGCCATCTTCAAGAGAAATCTTGATGAGTGGATGGGATGTAGAAAATTCACCCTGGGGATCACTCCAGTGGCTCTACTCGACAGAGGCAATGGCAACTAAGGTCGGGTGGCATGATGTCAGGGTAATCCTATGGGCTAGGCTTGTAAAGGCCCCAGGCCCATTAGCCTAGTACACACCTATGAACCTATGAACCTATGTTATGCTTAAAGTGGTATCCAAGTTTACATTAAGCCAAACTATCCATCTCCCATTTTCTTTCCCGAACCTAAAAATAAGGGAGAAAGGATACTCCATACCTTTAATGTCCACAGGCAACTCAATTACTATCGTGACAGAACTACATCTTTCAGATCTTCAGATCAGGTGTTCATTTCTTAGGGTGGTAAAAAGAAAGGACAACCTGTGTCAAAACAGACTACTTCCAAATAGTTGTCTTAGGCTATCACATTTAGTTATGCCCGCTATGGGTCTACTTTAAATCCGCAAAAACCCACATGATTGAATTACATATCATTAAGATGACTTACATAAAACATCACAACATTGAACCCTGAAAATATAGAATCCTACATTATTGAACACAATTAACTGACGTTGCAGATAGTGTGATCTCAAAGTTGGTATATTTAAATTCCGGGGGTGTGGGGGTGGAGCCCCCCACATTAGGGGTTTCAGGGGGCTTGTCCCCGTGCAAAAACAAAGGAGGAAATATAGTTGTTAAATTTTATTTGTTTTATAGGTTTGTTGTACATGTTCAGTTTTGGGGGTGTGGTTAGTTGTTGGTTGTTAGTTTCAGGTCTTTGTTATGTAGTGTGTTTGCGGTGTTCTTTTAAGGGTGTGGAGAATTATGGGACATTTTGAGTTGTAGGAAGTTGTGGTTTCGATTTAGGGTAACTAATTTTCTGATGTAGGTGTAACGGAAGGTTTCAAATGTTTTATTTATGGAGAGATAGGTGGGTGGATTGGTTGTAGATGTCCAGGGAGGAGTGTTCGATAATGTGGGATTCCACAATTTACGTTTGCGATATTGTCATGTTTCATGTAAGTCATCTTAATGACATGTAATTAGATCATGTAGGTTTTCATGGATTTGAAGTAGACCCATTCAGTACACCAAAACTATTCCAGGCAGGTTCAAGGCTCACTCTACCAAGACCTTGGCTTAATCTATGTTTTTTTTGGAAAGGATTGGATTCTAGAAGTATTCTAGACATCGCAACTTGGTCCTCTACACATCGTTCTATAGGCCTGTATCAGACTTTGCTAATGCTATTCTCCAGGGACTACTGGACCCTTGTCTTTCTACCTTGCAAACTTAGTAAACGTAGGGTAATCTATCCATATAGCTAAGACTATTGCAGTAGTGATCAATATAATGAACATATTGCAGTTGTGTAAATAAACTTACCATAACAGTAAATGTTCCCTCCCGCCACCTCCTTGTTTTTTGGTGTGTTGTTTATGCTAGGTGTAAATATTTATATTTTGTTGTTCCTAGCATTGTCCTTTCAGGTCTTAGCCTCCCTCTCTCAGTTGGCATGAAGGTTTTGAAGGGGCTGGCACCCAAACCTGTCTTTTTAGTCAGTTCAGCTCAAGCTGCCTGATAGTTTGGGCACATGGAAGATGCCTTGAAGCTTTGGAAGCTGGACAGCTATTATATCCTTGGCAGGATATGACTCATATAGCTAAAGCTACTGCACTAGTGGTCATTCAAGCATCTACTGTTCTGGTAAGTTTACTTCTTGCTGTCCTTTCAGCCATGCACTGCAAAACCATCAAGGCTCTGTCCACCATTCTCGGGGTGGAGGGGTGTTATTAGCTGTGTAATGTGCAGTCAGCAGTACTGGAACACACCCAAAACACTTTCTGCTTTGCCTATTACCTCAGTGGAGTTAAGCTAGAGACTTTTTTCTTGTTGATTTTATTTACAAATGATCTGGAATAAAATGTTGAAAAATGAAAGATACTAGTGTTTTGGAGAAAAAATTTTTGTATGATTCTTTTGTGCAGATTTGCATTCTACAAACTAATGCACTTGAGGTTGAGATGTTATTGTGAAATGGCAGTCTTGCAGTGACCCTGAGTGTATTATATTTCACTTTGTTCCTTACAGTTCTATACGTTTGTAGGGCTGTTTAAGACTATAGGGATTACCACATTTTCCAGGCCCTGATTCTTTCTGACATAGATTGTTTTGTTTCTGTGGTTAACTAGTGGCTGGTGAGGTTTAAACTTTCTTTTTATTGATGTAAACTATGGATATTAAGATATGTAGAAAGATGATATTGAAGTATGTGAATGTATTATCAAAAGGAACATAGAGAATACCAAATACATTGCTGCAGTAGGGAAATAAAGATAGTATTTTATTTATTTATTTATTTATTTATTTTACATTTGTTGACTGGCTGTATACATGTCCTTTTTCAGCGGATGCCTGGGGAGAAAAGCTCCAGACATACATACAAAAACTATTTCATATATACATGTATATTGCGTTTTACAATTTCCGTACAGTATTACATTCAATAAAAGGATATAAACAATAGTATTTGGGAATAATTTCTTGGATCTGGTCCATATGAAAGAAATGTTTTTAGGTGTGTTGAGCCTATACATACATCCATGGTCCAAAGAATTTATAATTCAGCTTTATTCAGCCTTTATTAAGCCCCTCACTGAATACTACTAGTAGTTTATTACATAAATTAACTATCGACACCCTGCCTAGATGCAGTGGTTAAGGGAGCCTCCAGACAGTTTGATGACTGGAAAAGAGGTAAGCTCTCTGGTACTATTCATTCGGCAGGTATTTTGATATAGTGGTTGATGCTGGATGAGTAATTGCCAGTATTGCTTGCTTTCACCTCCAGGAAGGTTCAAATACATAAAATTAGACAGATCATTGTGCGTGAGTGGCACATATGCATTCATGCAGGAGTTTGGAGGTGTTTACCATGTCTTAGGGACACAACCTATGGCTAATTATGCAGGAAAAAGGCATAGAATGATCACCAGTGGTGCTACTATGTACATAAGTACAATACTTCATTCATTTTCTGGATTGCAGATTGAAGTTTATTTATTTGATAACTGGATCGCTGGACTGGTCAAGTGATATTTTTCAACCACATCCCAGGTCAAGAGGCACAAGTAAATCTGGGTGGGAATTTAAAATACAAATAAATAAATAAATAAGTAAATAAATATTACACACATAACTAAACAAGCTGTCAGTGGAAGAGTATAAAAAGAAATTAGTGAAAAGAAAAATGGAAACAGAGAGATACATTGGAAAAATGACAATAAATGTTTACATTATTTACAGATATTTATTTATTTATTTCCAGTTTGATTACCAGGGAAGTCCACTGGGTCCAGAAGACCCATTTTCAGTGGAGGCCTGGGGAGAAAAGCTCCAGGATAAAGAAATGCAAAAAAGAAAGAAAGACTATACAAAAACAAACAAATACAAATAAAGTAGTAATATACAAGAAACATGGTATAGTAATAGGTTACAATTATGTACATTCAGTGTAATGCATATTCAACAGGAATCAATTGTATAGGTTACAACTTATGTACATTCAGTGTTAGGCATATTCAGCAGGAGACGATGTGAATTATTAATGAATTTTACAATAAGTTTTCATTTGAGCAAGCCACTTGTGTTGTGGTTGGGGAAATACCTTAACATACATGCATATTAGTAATGGTGATAACGTTTTACTCGTGCTCATGTAAAATAAGAAGCTATTTACAATATTTACAAAGTTGACCTAGTGTGCTGTTTAGCTCTAAGAGATCAGAGCTTAGATTGACTCATGGATGAAGTAGCTATGGGTAATTGAGAGCTAAGGAATCTGAGAGGAAAAGCTTCTTTGGAGCATGTTCTAAGAATTAGGTCAGGTGAAAGCATGTGCATTTCCATTTGGTGAACAGGTGTTTGAAGAGTAGAGATTTGAAGTTTTCTGAATTAGTTGTAGTTCGTAGCATGGCAGGGAGAGAATTCCATTTCTTGCTTAGTGAGAAAGATAGGAGAAGTTGGCCGGCAGGACGTTTAGGTTTGTGGATAGAGATTAAGTTTTGGTGTTCAGATCTGAGTGTTCTGTTTGGGGTGTAAAGGGGGAGGATATTGGTTAGGGCTGGACATTTAGTTGGGTAAAATATATGTCTGTGAGCAGTGGTGAGTTGGAGGTAGTTTGTGAGTTCTAGCCAGTTCAATGATTGTAGGGTAAGGCAGTGATGGGTGGAATTTTTAGATTTGGTAGCAAATTTGGAGATCTTATTGTAGCAGTTTTCTAGTTTGGAAGTGAGGGAGGAGAATAGGTTAGTTAGGAGAGGAGCTCCATATAATAAGGATGGAAGAAGATAAGTGGTGGCCAGAGTATGCCTAGTGGAGTTGGATAGAAAGAGATTGTTTCTGTACAGCATACCTATTTTTGGTGTGTTTTCTTAATATTTTGCTGAATGTGGATATCGAACTTGAGGTGTTCATCAATAGTGATACCAAGGAGTTTAGCAGAAGGGACCACTTCTATGGGTGAGTTGGCTTGAGTAAGGACTTTGAAATCATTTTTGTCATAGGAGAACGTCTTTGAAGGAGGGAAAAGTAGGATTTTTGATTTATTTGCATTGAGGGAAAGGTGGTTTTGTTGCATCCAATTTTCAGTGGTTGTAAAAGCAGTTTGGGTTTTGGTCAGCAGTTCAGAGGGGTTTAAAGCGGAGCAGACTAAAGTTGAATCGTCTGCGTATTGAATGATTTTAGAATCAGGAAAGGCAGTGCAAAAGTTGTTGATGAAAATATTAAAATAGCATAGGCCCAAGATATGTAATGATTGACAAGTTTAACAGTGAAGTAAACTAGCTAAGGTGCTTGAACAGAGTTTAAATGCAGCACTCCAATAAGAAAACAGGCTCATTAGCGTTACAAGGCAAATGTTTTTTGGAACTGTTTTTGTAATTCATTATGTTAGTATCTTCTTTTTGGGGCTTTCCCCCCGGGCCTCCCCTGAAAATGGGCTATCATTCAGTAGGACATGCCCGGTTAACAAATGTCAAAATAAAATAAAAAGAATGAAAATGTGATTTCATTTGAACCACTGTTATACTTTTGTAAGGCTTGCTTCAGTTATTTCCTTATTTATTCATTACTGAAGGTAGCAGAGGTCAGTGCAGCTTGCTGCTGCTGTTTTTCTAACAGAATCAAATGCTGCACACATATATCAAGAGCAAATATGAGCTTCACTAATGTACTCTGCTGTAGCTTAATATAACTGAAAGGAAAAGTACTGCATGTGTCGTTAGAACTTTGAAACACTAGAAAATTAGAAGCTGAATGTACTGACAGGACTTTCACTTAAAATGAATACGCTATTACACACTATTCCAGTTTAATAGCACTGACATGAAAAGTACCGTATAGTGCATTATACCATTGAAATACTGGTAAATTAAAAGCTGAATGTCTCCAGAAATGTCTCACTTAAAATTAATACCAGTGCTATGAAAGCTATAATAGTTACGTCTTCGGATGTCAGACAAAATTAATATTACCATATGAGTAATAGATAAAAATATGCCTAATTTTATTTGCAATGTCTGACATGCTCTTGGCATTTATTACAATTAACATTTACATCAGTACTACCCTTAAACAAGCATATTACAAATTATGATAAAGCATCGCCATATTTTCAGTGACTAAAATTAATCTTATTTAACAATGAATGCAGAACCGTATAAATTTAATATTCTCACATGTTCTCAGCAAAAATATCAATGAAGCATTTTTTGCATACAGTGGTGTTAACATTTCATTGGTTTGATTATGGTTTGTGTTCATTAAGTACATGTGAGTCAGATGAGGATATGTTGTTCATAAGGCTAGGCAGTGCTTACATACACACCTACACAGACATGTGCATACTCACAGATGTCCATAATTGTGATTTGCACACATACAGCAGTGTGCATTGTGTTAAGGTCTATATCCATGATTGTACTGTTCACACGTCAGTCACCAAAAGTGAAATTATATGGCTGTTCTGTCACATTTCTCTGCAAATCCTGCAGACCTGTTTTATAGTTTTCTGAAATAAGTACATTACTGGGGCTTTATAACCAATCATTGTAGTTTAGGTTGTGAAGCTTTTATAAATCTTTTGCATGTTTTACATTGCCTGTATTTCATAAGCCTGTATCAAAATATTCATAGTCATTCTGTTTCTTGTTTTGTGTATATTTATAACTACCACAGTGTTACATGGAGTTTTGATGTTACTGCTTAAAGATTATTGTTGTAGATTTGTGAAACGTTTAATGATGTTTGAGCTCTTAATATCCACTTAAACTGTAACAGGACTAAATTACGCTGTTAAAAGGCTTCCTTGTGAACAGCTACACCACTTCATATACAGTAACACTAGCTAAAGAAAATACTTCTCTTTGTAATCAACTGCAATGAAATTTTGTGGCCCAGCACTGTGATTGCTTGTGTCTTATATTATTTGGATTCAGGTTTTTTTTTTGCTTTTGCTTTATTGTCTATTTCAAAGGCTTTGATGGTGTCAGCCAAAAAAAAAAAAAACTGCAACAAGTTCTTAGAGAAATGGGGATATCAGTACTGATTTTATGCATCCTGAAGAATCTGTATGCAGAATAAGAAGCAACAGTTAGAACTAAATATGACTGCTTCAGGACTGGAACAACAAGGTAGTAGAATGTCACCCTCTTTATTCAATTTATACATTGAATATATCATGCAAAATACTGGATTAGATGACTCAGATGTTGGAATCCAAATTGCTGGGAGAAACTTTGCCATTCTTAGGCATGCACATGATACCACTCTGATGGTTGAATGTAAGAAAGACCTGAGGAGCTTATTGATGAAGGTGAATATAGAAAATGCAAAAGCTGGTTTGTTATTCAACACCCAAAATTTAATAAAATAAAATAAAGTAAAATAAAAAAAAAATATGGCCACTCTGGTGGCTTTGGAGAAAGCCCTGACTACAGGCCAGTTGACCTGGGTTCAGTTAGTGGCTTGGGTGACAGAGGGAGAATCATGGAGGATGGGCCTGCTTATACTGGGGGGACAACATGTGGGCAGTGTATGCAGAGCAGTAGGAACTTCCTGGCAAAGGCTGGAGAAGTCAATGATAATGTGGTCAGCTGAAGGGGTGGGACAGATCGCCAATGGTAGCAAAATTGCAGATGGTTGAAGTGGGGCAGCATACTCTTCCCATTGCTTGTCCCTTGAGGCCAGCTACACCATGCACATTAGGGAGAAATTGGGCAAAATTAAGAAAAAATGCTGATGGCAGGGCAGTAACTCCCCCCCCCCCCAGGTGACCTTAGGTTCCATGCTGCCCCCTTCAATAAATTTGGTAATAACCCGGGAGGATGACTAGAGTGGCCTGCAGACAAAACATGGATGTGGGCCATTGGGATGGCTGTCAGGATGACTCCAGGGGAGGAAAAAGAAGACAGAAAAATAAAATGAGGTCCTCTAGTCATATCAATTCTTTGAAAATTCTTGGGCTCAAAGATCTCTACAGATGGAGATTGAAACCATAAAATTAAAAAGGTCTTGCTCTTTGGAAGGAAATCTATGGAAAATCTGGATAAGACTTTAAAGAGCAAACACATCACATCATCAACAAAGGTCCATATAGTCAATGGAATTGTTTTTTCCAGTAATAACATATGACTGTAAGAGTTGGTCTGTAAGTATGGCTAAATGCTGGAAATTTGATGCTTTTGAACTACGATACTGGAGAAAATATTTAAAAACTCCATGGACTTCTTGGATTCAGCCAATCAGTACCTAAAGAAATAAACCCAGACTGTCCACTGATAGTAAAACTAAAACTCACCTGCTTTGGCCACCTAGTGAAAAAAACTGAGTTCACTAGAGAAAACAATGATGCTGGGAAAAGTCTGAAGGCAGAAGAAGAAGAGGAAGTCAGAGACTAAGATGGACAGACAGCAGTACTGAAGCAATGAATATGAATTTGCAAGAATTAAAAGAAACTGTTTTTCTTATACAGGTTTGGCATGCTAAAGTCCTTTAGAACGCAAAGAGTTGGGCTCGACTAAATGACTAAACAATAATAACAACTTCCTTTCTTAATTTTTCTCACCATTTTGGTCTGTCACCATGCAAAAACTAGCATTGCTTTTGGATAGTTTAGTGGATCACCAAATATAATGATATCAGTAGTAATGAAATCACAATAAAATAATACCCCAAACCTCAATCTTGGTGAAAAGAAGGACATTTACAAAAAATGCACTGTATTGCACTGTGCAAAGATAGTCAATATGGATATGCAACTCTTAAGTGTTAATTTACCATGGACAAGCATAAAGACTTTAGCAGTTAACATAATTTTTTTTAAACAAGAGACATCTTTATTAAATTATCATGTATGACACAGGCAATCTTACATTTATATAAATGAAAATAAACCATAGCGACACAACCTCAGTTGCAAATATTATACATTACAAACTGTGACAACATAAATGTAACTGCAAACATTATACATCACTTTTAATATATCCAGTCATTGTCAGTCAGCCATTACATAGCTCATTCAAATCCTGCCTTCTTTTAAACCTTGTTCCTCCTCTGCATGCATTGTTCCCACATTTTCCATTTTTCCTATGTAATTTGCCTCTACCTTTTTCTAAATATCCCAGTCTTAGTTGTTTTATCTCTGTTACTATCTTTGCTACTTCTATTAAAGTTGGTTTAGGCTTTGATTTCCATTTTCTAGTAATTGCTTTTTGGCAACCATCAGAATTAGACTCAGCAAGGCCTTACTATGTATAGTTAATTCTGATTCTGTATCATAGCTAAAAAAAACATTTCCCTAGTTACTGCAATTTGCTCACCCAGCATCTCCAACAGAGCAGTCTGCAAGAAACTTTTAAAGTCTGCCAACTCATTGCACTCCCAGAAAATATGCCCCCAGTTACCTCTTGCTTCCCCATCACACCTCCAACATTTGTTGTCTACCTGAGGAAAAATTCTTTGGAGTCTACTTGGGGTACAAAAATACCTATCTAACATCTTCCAAGCAAATATCCTAAATCTTCTAGATTTTGTTACATAGTTGGGAGACATACATACATACATCTCCCATTGTTTCTTTGTGAATTGCTTATCCAGTCTCTCTTCCCAACCCTTCCTATCCTCCTTTGATTGATTCTTATAGTTATCATGCAATATTTTATATGGTCTATTAATTATTCCTTTCTTAATGGCAACTTCTGTTTTAGATTTTACTAAAAATTCTACTAGTGCTGGTCTTTCATTTAAGATTGTGACATCCCCACTCTGGACCAGTAATCAAGGAGCCTGAATCCATACCACTGACACCAGAGAGGGACATTCACATGGAATACAAATGGATGCACTTGATATTTCCACGTGCACACCTCTCTGCATCAAGCACAATTTCCCTTAAGAGCACACAGGGAATGCAGTCAGCCCAGGGTATGGATTTCTCTATACTGTCTCCCTCCAGGTCTGCAGTAACACTCCCCAATGGCACAGCTGTAAGGTTAGGTCCTCAACTGAGTGTCCAAGCCAAGTCCTCCAGCACCCTCTCTGAGGAACCAGTGATTCGTGTCCCTGCTCCAAGTAGCTGACACACACACACACACACACACACACACACACACACACACACACACACACACACACACACACACACCCACACACACACACACCTGGGAAAGGCTGGCACAGATTTACTAACTATGCCACCTTCTGTCCAGATATAAGGTAGTTTCACTGCCACCAGTCAGTTACTATAAGGCTCTTAAAAGGGTATCCAATTATACTAAGTGAATTTAATATTAATACAAATGGTACAGTTGACCAAACAGCCAGGCTTTCAGGAGTGGCCAGAGTTATCACCAAATAAATATGTGCAAATACTCTCAAAACTTAAACATTTTCTAAAATGGACCAGCCACAATGGAACATTTAAATATATTTAATAATCAATAATAAAAGAACATGAACATACTAAATATCTATTTATAGTAAACACCAGAGTTTCAGACACAGGAAATATTAAAAATAAGACTGATGGAAAGTTTCACACAGTTATAGAAAAACAGTATTTAGCTATCTCACTATCTATTCCTGATTGACTAAAAGAATTACTGTTACTACTTACTGAATAGAGCAAGGCAAGAAAATGTATGTGAGTGGTCCTTGTTGTCAGATCCAAGACAGAATGCAGAATGCTGAAAACAATCTCCTCCTAATATGTAAATATTATTTCTGGCTTAAAGAATGGCATCCCACATATCTGGTTATCTGACTCTGTTTCCTGCACTATCCTCCCATTACTAGGAGCTGACAGGATTTTAGCACTTATGTGTTACCATGCACACAAATAGAGCTTTGCTTAGATCTGCTGCTGCTCCTGGAAGTCATAAAACTATTTTAAGCTTCTGCTCCTCCTACAAAGCTACTAACTATTCTCTAGCACATACATTAGATCTCTGGCTCCATTCAAAACTGTGGGATAACATCTTTACAGCCTAACCCATAAAGTAATTTAATTTTAGATATATTTTATAGTTTTCTGCAGCTAGATTGTGATTAACCTCTGGTATGCCAGTATCTTCTGTTGAAACATATACATTCAGTTCAGTTACAATAATGTTTGTACATTTCTTTTCTTTACAGTAGGGCACACTGCTGATACATTTACCACAAGCAGCTTTACAAATGCATTTTTCAACACAATCATCTGTACAAATCAGTTTGATATGCAAATGACATATGATTCTTTACAAAATTCCAGCTAGCTGTGCTGGCATATGTTACATATCCACTAGCCTACTTCACCTGGTATTGCTGTCAGTGCCTCCTACCATCACAAGGACTCCCCTAGTTCTTTCTCTTTGCCTATACTCTGATATCAATCCTTGATAGGGAAGGCAATCTCTAACCTGCAGTCCAAATGTGTTCTTCGCATATTCCCATTTTATTACCTTTCCCATTCTAGTTATTTGCTCCCAATACCTTGGTTCCTTTGCCAGTTTTCTCCAGTATATTCCATCCCCCTCTTACCTATTGTCTGTATCCCTAATTTCAGTTATTTCTGTTGGCAGAATCTCCTTTTTCCATTCTTATATTGGTTTAGTTCTTGGAATACTTTATGCTACTTTATGATACAATATTCTGTATGATTATTTTTCTCCTTAAAGGTCTGCATCCAAAATCCCAGTCTCTCCCTGTTTCTTGAGTTTCCCCCCTTTTCATCATCATCATCATCTCTTTCCACTTTGAATTATAGTTTTTCTGCTTGTGCTATGTATAACTGTGTTGCTCTGAAATACCCCTTCAACTTGAGTAATCCCAATCTGCCCTGTTCTATTGGAAGAATAAGCTTAGCCCACTTGACTCTTGCCCTCTTCCCCTGTCAGATAAAATCCTGAAGCTCTTTACTAATTATTATCTACAACTTCTCCTCTGGTTGATAAAAATATGCCTGACCTGTATATAACACTCTAGGGACTAAAAACATTTTAACTGCTTGTATCTTACTATTGATAGCCATATAACAGAGCTTCCATTTTCTCAGTTTTTGCATTATCTTTTATTTAGTCGCTTCTCATATATCCTTAGCTGCCACACCAGTATAATTTTAATCCATTTCCCTAAATAAGTCATTTTGTCATGTCCCCTTAAGCATGGATATTGCTGAACCAATTTGTATGTGGGTACATAATTTACTGCTATTGCTTTTGCTTTAGCTTCATTCATTTTGTATCCTGAAAAGGTTTGAAACTGTCTTATTATGTTCCACAGCATTGTAATGTCCCTCTCTGGTTTTGTTATGTATAAAATAATGTCTTCTGCAAACAGAACCAACTTTTCTTGATTGCCATACCAATTATATCCTTGAATTTCTTAGTGCATTATTTTCTTTGCCAGTGTTTCTAAATGTAATGCAAATAATAAAGGGGAGGGAGGACACCCCTGCCTGGTTCCTCTGCTCAAGCAGAGATTATCAGAGAGGGCCTGCCCACCTTAATTTCTGCCTCCGATCCCTCATATATCCTTCTAATCAACCTTATCATTTTATCAGGGGATGCAAATGCTTCCATTTCTCTGCTCGTAAAGTCCCAGCTTACTCTGTCAAGTGCTTTCACTGCATCAAGACCCACCAACAACAGTGGTATTTTCTTACATTCTACTTCCTTAGGATCATCACTGTTATGTTAATGTCAAATATTTGCCTTCCCTCTACAAAACCACATTGATCCATATATATCAATATTGGCATTACTTTTGCCATTCTTTTAGCCATTATAGACATAAACACCTTATGATCAAGGTTTAATATTGAAATGGGCCTATATGAGGCTGGATCTAATGGTTCTTTACCTTCTTTAGGTATTACAGCTACTATCACTTTCTTCCAGGATGTTGGTACTTTTCTTAAGATACTGTTAAACAAAACCTTCTATACCTTTATCAGTTTTTTCCATCCTAGCTTCCAAACTTCCACAGGA
Organism: Protopterus annectens; assembly: GCF_019279795.1. Taxonomy (NCBI): domain Eukaryota; kingdom Metazoa; phylum Chordata; order Ceratodontiformes; family Protopteridae; genus Protopterus; species Protopterus annectens. Next base: position 260,915,071 of record NC_056726.1, on the reverse strand, counting down.
ATATCATCCATTCCTGAGGACTTTCCTGTAGATTGGTTATACATCATCATTTTTTATCTGATCTCCTCCTATCCTAACTCTTAATAATTGAGCCTCCTCTACCCATAACCTTGGCATTTTTAATTCTTCCATAAACATTTCAATTTGTACCTTTTCTTGATTTCCATATTTCTCTGCTTTATACAGACTTATTTATTTATTTATTTATTGCATTTGTTTACCGGGAAAGTCCACTGGGCCAGAGATGAGCCCATTTTCAGTGGAGGTCTGGGGAGAAAAGTTCCACATGTAATTACATAAAAGAACATATAATACAGAATATATCAGGTAGTGGTAGTACATTAGATAAACGAATAAGAGCATACAATAATATGGCACAAATTACAATGCAGTAGTGAGGTGATAACATTGTATAACATGGTGACATTGGTAGAAAATTGTTAAACTCATGGTAGAAGTATAGAAATAGAAGGGGTGGATGGTAGGTAAGGTTGTTATTGGAGAGAGAAGATTGTATAAAGGAAATGGAGGCAGAAGGCTTAGAGTAGAGATGGCGCTGGCTAGTGTCAGCAGAAGCAGTAGATGTAAAGGAGGCAGAAGGCTTAGAGTAGAGATGGTGCTGGCTAGTGTCAGCAGAAGCAGTAGGTGTAAAGGAGGGAAGGGAAAAGAAAGTCCAGGTGTAGAGATAGGCTAAGATGGTTTTGGGGAGGGGGTCACGTAATGGAATTGTGATTAAGGGTGCAGGTGCATATCCAATGTGATGAGAGGTGAAGTTTAAGGGCATTTTTAAAAGCAGTGAAGCTACTGATAGTTCTTATTGAAGGAGGGAGCTTATTCCAAAGCTTGGAGACAGTGAAAGAGTAATGCATTTGACCAGCTGAGAGCGTAGGTTTATCAGTATTTAGTAACATTTTGTTTTCTGACCTTCAGTGTCGATTTGGATGGTAGATGGTTAAGATGTCAGTTAGGGCTGGACAGATTTCTGGGAAGTAAATGATTTTATGGGCAGTAGTAAGTTGTAGGTATGTGAGGTAATGGGGAAGTTCCAACCAATTAAGTTTTTGTAGTGTGGAACAGTGGTGATTTCCAAAATATTTCTAATACTTCTACAGTGTCCCTTGGTATCTTCCTTGTTATAGGCTCCCTAAGCTTGGTGACAGCCCTTTCTACTTTCTGTTCCCTGTGCCATTGTACTAAAAGGTTTTGTGCTCCAGAGTTATTATCAAAAACAGTTGATTAACAGGAATCTTTCTAAACTCATGCATATTATTGAGGTAATACCTTATTTGCTGTTTAGCATTCTGCAGTTGCTCCTCTTCTTATTCTGTGAGATTCCCCCTATTTTGCAATACTTTAACATTTGTCAGTCCTTCTAAATAATTCTTGTTACTTCTTAACCATATCTCCCTTTATTTTATTTCCACCTATTTTTAAATTTCACTTCAGTTTTATCCCACTCTCTAGCTATATTTTCAGGAGAAATTTCTATCTTCCCTAATAGCTCCTGAATAATTTCCAGTACCCATTCCTTAAATTCCTCTCTTTTCCAGAGATATTTGAGAAAGTACCAGTGTCTCATTTTTATTTCATTACCCTGTGTTTTTATTTTAGTTATTATTGGCGCATGATCTGAAATTGTTATTGGGTACATAGCAAGACCTATTATTGGCACATGATCTGAAATTGTTATTGGATACATAGCAAGACCTTCAATTAAATGCACATGTTCCTCTGAAATGTAAATTCTGTCTAGCCTAACCCAGTTTTTGTATCTTGGGGAAATAATTTGTAAATTAAATCTGAACTCCTAGCACTGAATTCACATATTCCATGCCAAATATTTTCATAGATTTCTTTAAGAATCTACCCTCCTTTGTTATATTTTCCCTTCTGGGCCCCTGACACATCTTCACTGTTGCAAATCAAATTCCATTCCCCACCTATAAGTAATATTCCTTGGTGCAAGCTGATTATTTATCCCAAAATTTTCTTAAGCTCCATTATAGCAGTTTTTAGTAGAATATAAATACATGCCAGTGTAATCCTCCTCCCTTACCAGTAGCCCCTTAGTATTACAAATCTACCATTATTGTCTTTTTTATCCTCATCTATTACTATTGGAACTCCTCTTGCAATTAATATAACTACTCCTCTCTTCCATTGCCTCAGATATTCTACTGAATAACCATCCTGAAAACCTTTCTTTATCAAATCCACGTGTTCAGTTCTTTCCAAGTGTGTCTCCTGTAGCATAGCTATTTGCACTCCACATTTTTAAATGTAGTTCACTAGTGTTTCTTTTTTGTATTTATTTGTGAGACCATTAACATTTAAAGACATTATACAAATAATCATATTCTTGAGGGTTTATTATTCCCACCTTTTATGGTTAACAGCTTTTTTGTTAAATGTCTAACTCCAGCTTTTGTGTTACATTCATGCACTACTTGGCAGGTTACTCTTTTATACAGTTGTTTCTTGTCATCTCCACTTTGGCCTATGTCACATCCTGCAGAACTTTTTGTTTTATTGAAAATTCTCAAACAAAAATACACACACACATACACACACACACACACACACACACACACACACACACACACACACACACACACACACACACGCACACACACACACACAATACCCCCTAAAACCTCTTTACTTCATAATAACACACAAAACTATGTACTTCTTCAAATATGGAAGCTTACCCTCCTAATAGGAACAAATATTCCAAACTGACAAGCACACACACAGACTTGAGCTAAACTAAAAGAAAGATCACCCATGCTAAGACGCATGGTAGAGCTTGTGATTCTATTAAGTGCTGTCTGGTTTTGCCTTATCTTTATAGCTCTCTCAGCTGGGAAAACACTTGAATGCTTTCAGAAAACATTTTCTCCAAGCCATTTCTCTTTATCAGATTATCTGCTAGAGACAAGATAACCAGATAGAAAGTTTTTACTGAAAAAAAGTCTTATAATATTTACTATTCTTTTTAATTTGCTTGCATTCTCTTATAAAACATGCTACCATATAAAGCTAACAGCCTTAACCCAGCCATTCCCCTATGCAAGAATGAGAAAAATCACACAAATTTTTCTTTTAGCCAGATCTTTTTTTTTAACATTGCAGTGCCTACATTTCTTAAATCTGAATGAAGAGAAAGAGAGAAGAAGGGAGAAAGAAAAAAGAAATAACAGGAGCACCTATTTACATTAGTATCATCAGTCAGGCCCTCGTGGCCTACTAGATAAAGCACTGGCCTCCTAAACCAGTGATTGTGGGTTTGAGTCCCATCCGGGGTGACATAATCTTGATATAAGTGGAATTTTAACTGGAAATTCACCCCTGGGATTCCACAATAGGTGCTGATTGTGGAAATAAGGGTAGAACTTAGCTAGGCTTGTAAGACCCTAGAGCCATTAGCCTAGTAACTTCACATGATCATATTACACTTAAAAATAACTGAAAAAATACTTTATAACATAAAAAGAAAATAATGCACCATTTAAAAAGTGCTGTTAAGAAAAAAATGTTTTGCTTACAGTTAACTTTCTCCCTTCTCTTCCCCTCTCCTAAGTATTTTTCTAGACATTAATGACATGAAGTAGGGCATATGCTTTAGAGTCCCCTACAAGTTTAACAGTCGAAAAAGTTCTAAGATTTCCAGATTTTCTTGTTCTGTCCTGTTTCATAAATATAATTATGGCTTTGTAATCCCACATTTATCAGTTTCCAAGTTACTGATTTTATTCTCCAAATTTTAAAGACATGAAGTAAGGAATATGCTTTAGAGTTCCCTACAAGTTAACAAAGTCCAAGAAAGTCCAATATTTCCAGATTCTCTTGTTCTATTCCTGTTCATCTCAATCTCCCAAAGCCTGTCTCTGCTTCATTTCCAGTGCACTCTCAGTTCTTCTAGTCAACTCATATGCTTTTTTCCCCTCTCTCAAGCATTTTCCATTGAAACACTGGGAAAGGTTTCACTGGCACAGTCTCTCTGTGGTGTTTATTACCAGAAGAATAAGAAACAGAATCTCTTTCTGTTTCACAGCTCACTTTTTTAGACAAGCCTATGTATTTCTTCCTTAGCATGTACTTCCTTTAAAATTATTTTGTTCCTTCAGGGAAAATATTTTGGAGATAGCTGGGTACACCAGTTTGAATCTCATGCCTGCTTCTCAACATCGCTGAATAATTGGATACATGTATTCCTCTTCTGCCTGGTATACAATGAGTAGTCTTTTTCTAGAAACGCTCTACTATCTCCCACTTTTAATACTTTGTCCTTCTGCCACAGTTTTGTCAGAATCAACTCCTGCTGGTAAGATTGCATCTTTACAACTATTAAAGGTTTAGGTTGTTCCTCACAGACAGGTTTGGAGCATACACACAATGTGCCCTTTCAATTAATAATTCCTGTTGTGGAATATGAGTCCAGTTGCTTACTTGTGCTTTTATGAAATTAATACATTCTGTTCCTTCCATCTTCTCAGGTACAGCAGAAAATCTCAGGTTTTCCCTATTTGAAATATCTGTTCTTGTCTCATATTCAGCCAACCTTTTCTTCATTTTGACCTCTGAGTTTTCCAGTTTTATCACCTTATCTAAGTATCTGTTTAAGGCTTCTTCCATTATTTCCAGCCTTTAATTGTTTGAGTTGATATACTCCATCAATGTTTCATTTATTTTAGTCAAGTCTGTGTGCAGTTGCTTTATACTTTCCTCAAGGTTACTGGAAGTCATATCTGGAGCTTGCACTTCTTTCTGATGAAAAGCTACAGTATTTTTCCCAGTCAGTGTTTTTTCTTTGCCTTTTGTAGCTGATTTTCCTTCACGTCCTCTGTATTTCTTTTTTCCTGGCATCCAGGCAGTGCACTTACTAGCCAGTTACTGAAACTTACTCAGAAATCCAGGTCCACTGGCTTTTTCTGCTAAGTTTCTGTTTTCATACTGGGAGAGCTAGAAATAAGTTGTTACTCAATGTGCAGCCATCTTGGAAGTCGCTTAACAGTTACTATCATATCAGCAATCTTAAATATATGCAAGCAATATTCCACAGTACTTAATAACTGTCATACTAAGTATTTCTAACCATAGACACATTTTATTAGTTCATTTTCAGTTAAACTTGGAAATCCAGGTATTTTATGTGGGAAGAAAAAACACACTTAAATGGCATCCATGGCATTGTACTGATTTGTAAGTATGAAATAAGAGTCTATGTTTATGCGAGATATGATTTTGACTTATTTCCCATGGAAGGTCATGTGTCTCAACAGAAATTAAAGGAGGCAGTGAGTAAACAATAAAAATAGGGTTGATGCTACTTGACTCATAACCAGTAATTCAAGTGTTTGCTGACTTGTGCTTCATGCACTATTTTATCAACATTTGTGCTTTATAAATATAAAAAATAAGAACTTACACTGCCACAATACCTTGGCTGAATGATGATGAGACACATACATTCTGTGGGAGGCTGCTGGCTTAAAACCTCTGTCTGTTGACAGCTTTCATAGCAAGTGTATAGGAGCATGCACTCGCAAAAAAGAAATTGGGAGCCTCTGTGGTGATATGGTGAGCTGTCCCTTCACTCAGTGTATGGGGTTAGGACCAGTACAAAAAATATCCTCACAGCTGGGATGTCTGAGAGGGCACAAAACAACCTCATGGTGGCATGCATTATGCCCCCCCCCCCCAGGACTGCTCATGGCATCATACCTGTGGTAGGAAACTCCCCCAATAATATGGAATGAAAGTCCAGTCTGTGGAAGTGGCTTGATGGTGAACTGACTCAAGGGCAAAAATGACACAGTAAAAAAGTAACAGAATAAGGTTTTCTGTCACAGCAGCAATTCTTATCCTTGAATCATACATAAATCATATTTTGTTTCAAACAGGACATTTTTATTTGTTATCTAGGTAAAGCAAATATTTCCTTTACGACATCTTTACACTGACAAAGCAGAGAAGAAGGGCAAGAGTAAATGTCGTATATGTGAACAGTGTTATGCAGCCAATCATCAGATTTTAGTTTTGTTGTTTTACTGGCACGTTGTTTGAGCAGTGACATTGGAACAGCATAAGGTTATAAAAAGGAACTTTAAGAAAATTCAAAAATGTGCTATGTCTCGTTCGTACACTGATCAAGCTGCTCAGTGAATTACAATGCAACCCTTAGCAGTTATGTTTATTCTAAAGGTGCCTGCACAGTGGGTGTATTTAATGTGAAATGCAGTGATGCAGCTGTGGCAGCATGTGCAGCACAGTGCCACAGAATGCTGCCATGCATACAGCTGATAAAAATGCATTTTAAAATGAGTGCTTGCGATATTGAGACAGATTGGTTCTGAGATTTCTGAATTTGCCATTTTCTTTTAACCACAGTTTGTTGTATATGCATTTGTACTTTTCACATTCATGGTCCTGGAGTGATTACTCTCTGAAGTAATTCTCTCTCTCTCTCTCTCACACACACACACAGACACACACACACACACACACACACACACACACACACACACACACACACACACACACACACACACACACACACACACACACACACACATCCACAGTGCATGAAAAATATTTGCAGGATCTGTGCATTTCTTCTCTGAGACTGCCTTTAGAAGAAGCTAGATGTTGTTTTCTGAGAATATTAGCTGAATTGCACACCTGCTGCTGTTGTCTGGAATAAAGAATCTTAGCTTTTTTAATCTTAGTGGGATCTCACGTTTCTAGGACTTTCAGCTTCAGGGATGTCATACTGACATACTAACAGGCTAGACTTCAAAGAGGCACTTTTGAGTCTTACAGTCTTTGCTCACTGCATTATAAACAAGTGTGTGCCAGTGTGAACAGATAATACGACTGCCATATGTTATATCAGCATGCAAACAGATATAAGATTTTGGAGTTGTGCCCAAAAAGTACAGCTCTGGGAATGAGTTCTGTAAAACAACATTCTGCTTTCAGCAGTGTGTGTCACAGGGCATTGCAACACCAGATTCACTGAGTAGATAGTGGGATTGTTATAATGAAAGGCAGTTGGTTTCCCAGTGAATGAAAAAGCTGTTTGTCGTATGGGGCAGGGCAGGGGGTTAAACTTTTTGATTGGTCTCTAGCCAGCAACTTCCCCTTTACTCTTGTAGATCAGCACCTAAGAATGCCATTCTCAAATTAATGTTTCTCATAAATGGCATAAATCAGTATGCTCCATAACTGTTACTGTCAAACAGCATCCCAAAGCCAGGATCTCCATGAGGGATATCTAGCTGGTGGCTCATTTATGGCCAGTGCAGCCTGGTTTCTTCTTCTTTTTCTTTTTTTTTTTAATTAAAAGAATTGAGAGAGAGAGAGAGAGAGAGAGAGAGAGCGATAGAGAGGAGATGTATATTCCCTCTGAAGCTGTTTGCTTGTTCCAGGACCAAAGCTCAAAGTTATTTTCAGATCAAAGCTTAAGTTGTTTGCTTGACTCTTGTAGACTTAAATGTGCTTTCTTTCCACCAGAATGATATATTTTTTAAAACATTTCAAGACACATTTCATTTGGCAGATTTATGCAGATAAATGGAACAGATTTGTGTAAGGAAGAATGAGTAAACAGATCATTTTCTGTTATCAATGCTGCTACAATATTATATAAAATGCTGGATATTTCTGGAGTACTGCTTTCTGTCTCCTCAATTAAGTTGCAGTAGTGTTTTGCACTGACACACCTAGCAGCCAACACTAAGGATTTTACCTTTTCTCTGCCTTAGGACGTAATGATTTGTAAAACTGCATTACATATAAGGGCAATTAAGATGGGCCCCTTCTCTGTTTAGGATTTAAATATCCGTTAACCCATAAATGGGTTGCACCACTCAAGCCATTCCATCTATACATATGAGTTGCATCTAAGTCCTATAACATCCCCCTTGAACAGCCGCCATCATCCACAGAGTTTATGAGGCGAAAAGGAAGTGAAAATGAATTGACAGGACCAAGACATTACCTTCAGCTGCATACATTTTAATTTTGGGAAAACAATTTGTTGTTACTATCATATCTGCCAAGCACAATAGGAAACTATAATTCTTGTGTGATGACATAAGAACATTTCATTTCATAAAAATAAGACAGCATTGAAAACTAACTAGAAAATAATTACATTGTGTTGTATAATAATGAGACAACAGTGAGAACTAAATATAGTTTTCTTCCAAAACTATCTTTTTTAATTTGATCTATATTATTGTGATTGCTGTTATATCTGCCAGGCAGAATAGTGAATTTCAAGTCTTGTGTGTGGTTGGTAAACATATTTCCTCCCACAATTTTATTTAATTTAATCTGAATTATTCATTGTCAAAGGGTGGCACAGCTGCATGGAGCTTAGGGTTCTTGTCTCACAGCACTTGGTTCGCTTGTACTCAGCTGAGGTGTCTTCTCTGTGGAGTTTGCGCATTGTTCCCACATGGGCTTTCACTAGGTGCACCAGATTCCTCCCACATCTCCAAGACATACCATAAATGAATGGTGTTTTTCATTTGCTTTGTGCCCACTGTGTGCTGGGACTGGTTCCAGTTCTCTTGTAACCATGAGCTGTATTAAGCAGATGATCAGGGAATTAATTAAAAAAATGAATGGATTACCCAATTATCCTCCCTGGTTTCTCCACAGAGCATCCCACTGTTCTTAACAGGAGGGTGCATTCTCTTAATGCCCACACCCTTAGTTACTGAGTTAAAAGAATTAAGGAATTCATGGATTATTCTTCAATATGTTTAAAATACACATATAGGAATGCCTGGACACAGGGCACTGACAAGGAGCAGTAAAACTTTCTAAAAGGTAGGCCATTACCAAATTTAAGTATTCCTTCCATATATATGTTCATACACTTCTAGTTCTTTACTTGTTTTTCCTCATCAAGTAGGAGGCTGTTCCATAATGGAATAAAGTCCCAGTAGAAAAGTTCACCCTTCAAGTGTTTGCACATCTGTCTCACCTAAGATTTATTTTAGAATATCTCAGATTAAGCAGAGTACTACCTCACTTTAAACCCAAGCAATTAAAATATAGCAATTTCTGATGATGGTAAAGTTAAGCTTTATTTATATAATTGCTTGATCGTAGGCACCTTACAAAACACCTAAGTTCCAAAAGTAAAAACAATAACACATGAAAAAAATATCACAAAGCAATAGCTTTATGTGACTGCACAGTAACTTCAAAACAATAAAGTTAATTGAAATGTTACTTGTGTAAGTAAAAACTGACTAAATGCACAAAGTAGAAGTAAAGGCCAGAGTGTAAATAGACCTTTGTAAATGAATCTCCTGAAAGAAGTCTTGATCTAATCTGCCTATTGCTGGAAACAGTCAGTTACAAATAGATGAAAGGATGGTGACCATATGACTCTAAACTGGTTTGCAGTATTATCATCAGCCCTTCACCAATAGAATGAGGCTCACTGAACCAGCAACTCCTTTATCTAAAGGTACACTGTTTGTGCAGGGTTTTGTAAGTAAGGCCTAAGATTTTAAATAGTGAGCAGGCCATGACTGGTGGAAATCAGTGAAGTTTCCACAAGATGGATGACACATGATCATAACAAGAAGTTAGTCAAGTCAGCCGTGTCACAGCAGAGTTTTATCCCCATGATAGGTAGGCCAGGTCAGTGTCTGAGAACCCAAGGTACCACTTACAGTAGCATTATGTAGAAAAATGAAGTCAGAACTTAGTCTTCCATATGTCAAAGACAGCAAGACCAGATGCACAGATATATGGTGAGATGTGATGCAACCCAAAAAAAGACTTGGTGCATCTTCTTTTGACAGTCCCTGTTTTATTAATCAAACTTCTGTTATTTACTATACGCAAAGGCGTATCATGTTCAAAACTTGTTCTAATAGTGTTTATTAAGATAAGGACCATAATTAATGGCATTTTCCAAGATGGCTGCACAATGATCAACAGCTTAACTTCAACTCTTCCAGTACGAAAAAAGAAACTGAAAGACAAGGGCTAGGAAGTCAGTCACCTTTAGTGAATTCAATTACTGGCTAGTAAGTATACTGCCTGGATGCCAGAAATGAAGAAACTAAGAGAGCCTGAAAGAAAATCAACTAGAAAAGATGAGGAGAAAACACTGACTGAGAAGAATCCTGCAGCTGTTCAGCAAAAAACAGTTTAGGCTCCAGTGTTAGTGCAGGACATGGTTTCCAGTAATCTAGAGGAAAAATAAGTCAAATGTGCTCAGAGCTGATAAACTAAATGAAACACTGAAGGAGTACATCAACTCAAATAATAAAATGCTGGAAAACCATGGAAGAATTTTTAAACAGATATTCAGATGAGCTAATAAAACTTCAAAAATCAGAAATTAGAATGAAGAAAAGCCTGGCTGAGTATGAAACTGCTCTAGAGGAGATGTTTCAAAACATGCCCCGGGATTCATGAAGCTCGGCGCAAGGCCGGCGTAAGGCCTGCGCCGGCGGTGCATGGAATATCCGGCGCAGTAGCGCCATATACATATTAATGAGAGTGCACCGGAATCACAGACACGTGCGTAGTGTACGTGAGCGAGCCCAGGTAGGATGCGTCTGGAGGCGTGTCTAAGCCGGCAGGAGGTGAGCAACCTAATGTGCTGACAGCCACGGTCCGCCCACAATAGTAATGGCAGCAGCCAGGTCCCGTGCAGAATGAAACGCCGCAGTACGCAACATAGTCCCGTTCCAAATCAGCGGAGAAGCAAATAGAAGCCACCAAGGCATAAGTGTACCCGTTCAAGGAGCAAAGGATACGCATAAGACCGCCGCCGTCCGCAATGTACTGTCAGTGTTTACACTCAGAGAAGGTGTACAGCCGCATGTCAGCGCGCACCGACATAGGAGCAGCGACTAAGGTCACCACCTGTCCCACTATGTTTGTGGCAGTCTCTCCATGGTCAGCTGTGTCCCGAAAGAGCGTATTAGAAATGGCTGATGTGCTACGAATGTAGGACACAATGATATCCCGTATGTAATGTAATGGTAGCATGAATTGGTTATTTCTGTAACAGAAATACCGAAATGACACAATAAACAGAATAAGCAAGGAAATTGCCACAATAATAAGCAAATTATTTAGGCAAACAAGTGAATTTCTATGCTATATAGTGACCGTTTGTATGTGTCGGCCTGTAAAGGCAGATGTGAGTCCCGGAAATATCCCAGATCGGAAAATGGAAAAGGTGGAAACCCCAGCAGCGACATGGGCATGGTCACCAGGGTTACCTGCTGTCCCAAAGTGCCATGGACAGTCCCTGATTGGACAATCGTGTCCCTGCAACAATCGTAAAAATGGAAAATGACCTGCGATCCCCTGCCACGCAAATTTCCGCAATATACATGTAAATAGTAGCATAAAACATATACATAACAGTATGGAACACAGACATGGCATAAGAAAATAAATAAGGAACCCAAACGCTAACAGAATAGGCTCATAGTATGGCAAACAAGTGAAGTTCTGTCTACTGCACTAGCCCTGGGTATGTGTAGTCCTGCAAATATCGAAGTGTCCACATAACATGCCCCACCATGGGCATTGGAAAAGGTGCCAACCATAATGGTCACAAGCAGTAGTGACAGTACATAGCCGGGTAGCTGTGCCGACATAACAACAGTAAGGAAGCAAGATACCCCAAACACAGGCAAACATGTGCATAGCAACATATCCCAGACCCAGCAACATCTTTGTTGCATACACCGGATGGTGTATGATGAAGTGTAATATCCAGAAGCAGAACACATGCATTCGGATGTACTACACAATAGCCTCATTGTACATGTCAGTCACACCCATGTATACCCCTGCACCCAAACCTGCTAGCATCCGTGTGCAGCTATACAACCACACACAATGTGCATACCTGAACTGTGGTAAGATGTTTGTGTTAGGCAATGCCACGCGGGCAAATCATTACCCACATGTCAGCAACCCACCGCAGGTACAGATATGTAAATGGCTGCATGTGAATGTGTCAGCAGAATGTGTACATCCGGCATGTAGTATGTACCCGTCCAAACCATCTAGGTTTGCATACGACACGGTGCACATAAGTGTACACATGTGGACAAGTCGGGTCGGTGGACCACCGCATCGGGGATCATCTCTGCAGTGAAGTCGATCACATATAGCGGAACAGGTGCCTAACACACAGGACATCCTAACAGGGTGCTACAGGCAAAGAAGGGGAAACTGGGACATCACATGTGGAGATGGCGTGGCTGGACGGACAAATACACGGTCAAGGTAAAGGATGGAACAACATGCATATGGCTGGATGGATGTTGTTAAGTAAAATATATAGAAACACATATGAAGTTCCAGTTTACACTCGAAATACTATATAATGTATTGAATTGTACCGTACAATATGGCAGCAGAACTAAGCCTGCATGTAATTGGTGAAGCTAAGCTGTACTGTGATGGAATTCTGAACCTGGCAGTAAGCAGGACAGCAGGCTCATGTCTGTCATCATTAATTATTTGCTGGGTTACAGAACAATAAATGTATGTACATGCATAACAGCACTCCTTCCCCAGAGGAGGATGGCCTTGTGAGCTCAATGGAAGATAGCAGTACAACTCCCTACCAGACAGACAAAGCAGCGTATCAAGAAATTAACTGTCCACTGTATCGTAACAGTCTAGGGTCCTTGAAACAGCTACAATCACAAAAGGATACTGTAATGTACAAGGTGCCTTGCAAGCCTGTGTTATTCCCATGAGAAAACAATTTAAAAGCACGAGCCCAGCACCCACGTATGTATAGACTATTGCGGACCATAGTGATGGAAATGCCCTGTGACCGACCACGTCAGTAAGTTGGGCAAATGCTGATTGTAAACACTATATAAAGAAACTGCTTACTGTATAGAGTCAGACAAAACTCCCATACTTGGACTGTACATTATTTAGCCTGCCTGTGTACACTACTAAAACTGTCGAACCGAGCCTCCTGTGTTATCGGCTGTCACTTAGAAAAGTCTACTGATAACTACAGTCTGGTTGTAACAACTTATTTCACATCGTGATCCTTGTAATCGAATTCCCTTGGTAAGCTACAGGTCAGAGTGCATGGCTGGTTAGACATATGCGCGGAGAATATGCATAAATGGTTCTTCTTGAATGAAAAGACCTCCGACTGAATTGTTGTGTGTAAAGAGGCTGTTTACTGTCTGATCTGTGGCTGAAAAGCGGAAAACTGGATCCCAAGAAGAAAAGCGTGCAGCCTTAAACAGGAGGCCCAGGTAAGGAGTGTCTGCCTTTTGTGTCTATTGTAGATCAGGGACCAGACTACATTGTGTTTCTGTTAACAGTAGTGATATCGGGTGAAGACCTACCCACATACTGTTAAATCTGAACATAGGTCAGGGAACACACAGCAGAGTAAATAGTGAATGTAGACACTACAGTGGATACAGGGAAGGAGACACACGTGTTATGACAGAAGTGCGTAGCAGTCGTGTAGAGGATATGGGAGATTATTGAAGCAACAGATCATGTGTTCCGCATTTGACGGGTGTCGTGAAGAATATGCAATCGCAGAGAGCACATAATGTGAGTTACGCAGCAAAATGGGGTAATAAATATGACATTGATGGTATATTAGGCAACATACCGTTACTGAAACATTGTAATCGCTGAAAATCCGATGCATATGTTCCAAGGTAAACACCTGTTCCACCCTGAGAGGGATATGCCCTCTCTGGCCAGCCGTGTCCTGTAAATAAACCGAACACATGTCAAATGTCCTGATATCTCAGGACAAACATTTCCCAGATATATATCAAAATGGTAGCATAAAGAGTACCCACTGCCCACAAGGACACAGTCCGACAAGCTCTACACTTTACATATGCACAGTGGTGTCCATTGTAGGACCCAAAAATTGTGGAAAGAATCGAATAATGTGTTATTTCAATGCGTACCTGAACTCATTGTCGTCACAGGTACACATATGCACCCATAGCGTGTTTAATGTTGCTGATAGCTGTCCATGTAATGCAGCACAGATGCACAGAAATACCCAGGGTACCGGGTCCATAGCACTGCATCCACATCACACTTCCGCACATGCCGGATGTGTAATGGGTACTATCAATTGTTGCGGTCAAGGGATTCTGGGTATGTAGACTCTGTGCTCGGTGTTGTTTCGCAGGCAATCCTTCCTCCGCCCTGTGGGAGGGATGTGTCGTAGCACCTGCCTTACTCTCCGCTAATAATGCAAACCATACTCCGGAGAATGCTAAATGTAGGTGTGGAATGTGTACAGCCCTATACTAGTGTCCAGTAGGCAATTGTCATGGATGGACACCCGTATGGCCAGGATGGCACCCACAACTGCAAACCGGGTAAATGACATAGCAGCGGTAAGGCATGACACAGGAAATACACATAGGGACCACAGTTGACATTCCACATACAGAGCGGACTCGTGCCAACACCGGCGTACACAGCACTCAGTCTGCCAGCAACAGACTGAGGAGCACCCGCTACCGTACAGCGGAACAGATGTACGACCTGTGGAACACATACTAATGGCACACACACAGCGTCAAGTAGGATATGTAAGCCATGGCATTCCCACCTATGAAGACAACATGGTTAAATGAATGCATAGGTAAGCAACATGTTCGGTGGTGTTATATTGGAAATACAGTGACGGATATGTCCCATTGGGATGTCTGCGGTTTATATGAAGCAGTTGGTAACCAGCATCTTTGGATGTATGTCAATTGTTCACAGTACTAAATCAGCTGGTTATGTAGCACCATGTGGAATGGGTAGTCAAACAGACATCCGCGATTCCTGAACACACAGTATCAGTGAAATCCAATGCTCACAAGGACACAGTCCGACAAGCTCTACACTTTACATATGCACAGTGGTGTCCATTGTAGGACCCAAAAATTTGTCTAAAGACAGCTCTTCCGCCTTATTTAATCACCTAACGGAACTCATTGTAGTCACAGGTACACATATGCACATAGCGTGCTTAATGTTGCTGATAGCTGTCCATGTAATGCAGCACAGATGCACAGAAATACCCAGGGTACCGGGTCCATAGAACTGCATCCACATCACACTTCCGCACATGCCGGATGTGTAATGGGTACTATCAATTGTTGCGGTCAAGGGATTCTGGGTATGTAGACTCTGTGCTCGGTGTTGTTTCGCAGGCAATCCTTCTTCCCGCCCTGTGGGAGGGATGTGTCGTAACACCTGCCTTACTCTCCGCTAATAATGCAAACCATACTCCGGAGAATGCTAAATGTAGGTGTGGAATGTGTACAGCCCTATACTAGTGTCCAGTAGGCAATTGTCATGGATGGACACCCGTATGGCCAGGATGGCACCCACAACTGCAAACCGGGTAAATGACATAGCAGCGGTAAGGCATGACACAGGAAATACACATAGGGACCACAGTTGACATTCCACATACAAAGCCGGACTGTCGTGCCAACACCGGCGTACACAGCACTCAGTCTGCCAGCAACAGACTGAGGAGCACCAGCTACCGTACAGCGGAACAGATGTGCGACCTGTGGAACACATACTAATGGCACACACACAGCGTCACGTGGGATGTGTAAACTATGGCATTCCCACCTACGAAGACAACATGGTTAAATGAATGCATAGGTAAGCAACATGTTCGGTGGTGTTATATTGGAAATATAGTGACGGATATGTCCCATTGGGATGTCTGAGGTTTATATGAAGCAGTTGGTAACCAGCATCTTTGGATGTATGTCATTTGTTCACAGTACTAACTCAGCTGGTTATGTAGCACCATGTGGAATGGGTAGTCAAACAGACATCCGCGATTGGGAACATACACCAGCAGTGAAAAGCACTGGGCAGGTGGACACAGTCCAGCAACATCTAACTTGACATATGCACATCGGTGTCCATTGTAGGACCCAAAATTCTGTTCAGAGAATGCCTGCTAGCTTCCTGCATTACTCATGTGATCTAATTGTCGTCACCACGTCACAGGTACACATAGGCGCATAGCGTGTTCAATGTTGATGATAGCTGTCCATGAACTGCAGCACACATGCACAGAAATACCCAGGGTATCGGGTCCATTCAGCTGCGTCCACATCACACTGCAGCACACATGAAGGATGTGTAATGGGTACTGTCCACTGTTGCAGTCAAGGGAGTCTGGGTATGTAGAATCTGGCCTCGGTGTTGTTTCGCAGGCAATCCTTTGTCCCGCCCCGTGGGAGGGGCGTGTAACACATGCGTCACTCTCCGCTAATAATGCACACCATACTCCGGGGAATGCAAAATGCAGGTGTGAAATGTGTACAGCCCTATACCAGTGTATAGTAGGCAATTCACATGGATGGACAAGCGTATGACTAAGATGGCACACATAAATGCAAACCGGTGGAATTACACTGCCGTAGTAAGGCATTACACAAGTCATACACATAGGGACTACAGTTGACATTCCCCATACAAGAAACACAGACAACCAGCCGATGAAGTCCAAAGCAAAGGCGAGGTACTGTAGGGACCGTCAGTGACCAACCAGAGCACACCAAGAATTAGAGGCAGTCACCATAGTCTATTGGAGCCCGCCGTCTGCTTCATAAGCAGACTTATTCAGACTACATACAATGCAGTCCAACCTACTACATTTACAAGCATTAATTGGTTGGTACATTAGATGTGCTAGGTACTAATTACATGCCTTAAAGGCAGACAAGCGAACAAACCTTACTTGGGTTACACATCCCACACAGTGAGGACATCAGACATTGCTTGAAGGTACAGTCTTCATCGGAAAATGGAAATATATGTACATATATGAAACATGAACCAACATAAAATGTTTTCCAAATGTCTGACTGTGTAAGCTACATATATATGTCCTACGGATTGTGCCAATATATTAACAGAACTGCAGACACCTAGTAATATGAATGAACCATAATATATACACATAAACCGTATGAATATGACTACTGTAAAATAGACCAACGAAATGTAAAGATTCACAATGTGCTAATGTAACATTCATTTAGAAGGTTACTTAAATAAATCAATCAGACATCCATGTGTAAATACTAACAGAAGGCCAGCGAGGTGCTTGCCCTCACATGTACTGGGATGTCGTTCCACAGCATAGTGAGTGTCTGGGTGATGAATCCGTCCCAACAACACGTTCGATTAATGACAGTGTCAAGGTGTCGTCAGCTGCCCTTGTGGTTCTGAGGATCTACCTTATTTACGTGAAGCATAGTCATCAGATCTGGGTTCGACCTAGCCGTGCATGCCAGGCACGGGTCACCTCTGGGCAAGTGGTATGCAACTGTATACAGCTGGAATCCTTTCAGTCGGTCAGTATAACACATATACCTGAGACCCTGCATCCGTTTGTCGAAGAACTGTTGGTGCCTTTCCAGCTGCTGCAGGTGTTGGGTCAGATACATTCTGAACGGGGCATTGTACCCAATCATAGGTCTATTGAGTGATGAGTACAAGGGGACAATGACCTCCCCTGATCTAGATGTGAATCCCTTCATGATGATGTGGGCAATGTGGAAGGTCTACCCAACTATGTTAGCAACATGTGTGTCTAACGAACGGTTAACAACAACACGTGTCCACAGATCACTGGTACCCCCTCCGTGTTCAGTGGACTGCCACCTATATGGTAGCTCGGGGTAACCTTGTTCATCCCGAAGGGTATGCCTATGCATTTCCTGGCATTTAGCTGTAGGACATGTCTCTGGTACCACTTATCCACATCTGTGAGGCACTCCTGAAGGATATCTGTGTCAGATGTGTGTCTGACTTTGGCATCCGGTTTGCAGTCGTATGCAAACATTGTCACCCATAACCGCTGTGTGTGCGTGTAGATTGGAAGGGTAGATGCTGGAAATAGTGGACCCAGGACTGAGCCCCATGGGACACCACCTGTGACTGGCTGTGAGTATGACATGGCGCCAGCAACTATGGCCATGTGTGTTCTGTGACCTAGCCCGTTTGCAACCCATATGGCGATGTATGGATTTACATTCAAGATGGCGGGTTTATCAAGTATACCCGAGGGGTATTGTGTCGGCGGCCTCTGCGGGTTGAGGTAGGCTGTATGGACTGCTTTACCCTCAGCAATGGCCTTGGTGACTGATTCTACAAAGTGAAACACGTGTAAAGGGCATGATCTGACTATGACCAAGCTAAACTGGGTTGTATCCAAAGTATCACGGGTCCCCTATGTCCTTATCTATGTGTCCCATTATGATCCATCTCCATGGCTTTGCAGATAAGGCTTGTCAAACTAATGGTATGGTAATACCCAGGGTCAGTGGAGGCACCATCTATGTGGAGTGTGACTACAGTCGCCCTGTGCTACTACTCAGATGCGTATCCTGAGGTGAGGCTAGGATTACACAGCTGTCCGAAGTGTGGGTTAAATTCCCCATAGAGTTCCTGGAGTGCACAGCTGGGACACCATGTGGACCCATGGATGTTGTGTTGACTGCCTTGGGGCTGGATGTGGGTAATGCTGGACATACCAGCGGCAGGCGTGCCACGTTCCCGAGTCCGATGCCCAAGGGACCACACACATAGCCGGCCTTAGGCATAGGCCAAGTAGGTAGCCGTCTAGGGTGTTGCTCTACTCGGGGCACCTTTCCAGACTCTATTTGGTGTAGGTAGACCAGGAGGCGCGTAGCGGCTGGCGTATCGGTGGCAACCTCTGCCTGGGTCACCACTTACCCTAAGGCCACTCTTCCCGTGGGTAATACAGCAGTACCCACACCCAGGCGGGTCATCGCTAGGGTCATTGCTAGTATGGCACATCATCTACGTAAGGAAGGAAACCATATATCCCCAGACATAATGGCACAGCATAATGCCTGTTCGCCGGCCAAAGGCAGACATCGTCACCAGCGTCTGTGCGGAAGTACTGCGTGAGATGTCCGTTAACAATCCCGACAAGGTGTCGGTTTGTGAAACAAACACAACAGAGACATTCAATAATAGACAGCGACGGACAACCCGATGTCCTCGTGTCTGAGCTATTCAACCTGTTACGCCATGTTAAATGTGTGTAGCACAGCGGAACCGGGCCAAACAAAGCAACGGACATGTCTGTGGCTCAGTGAAAGTCGTCACGCAATGTTAAACCCTTGTAATATTGCGACACAGGCCATACATCACGGAGGGTTAGTAATGGAAGTAGGTTAGTTCGATCAGACCGTGTGCAATTAGTATAGCTTGAGATCTACAGCGGATACACCGGCCAATCGCGCTACGGTTAAGACTAATTGGGGGCGTGACATGGTACCATGGACACGGACAAAAGCGTGCCCATGTGACTCATCTAACATTCGTACAGGGTCAGGGCGGTCCCGTACGGTGGGGCCAAGACCAAACCCAAAGCACCACAGCAACACCCTGACAATCGAAGGCCTGTATGCATATGGGATATAAGCAGCTGTCATCTGAACAGCCCTGTGGTGACGACATATGCATCCTGGGCCATGGCGAGGAATTAGGAATGTTCAACATGCAGTACCGCACCTTTCCCAGCAGGAGAATGGATGCCTGTGGCGTGCGTGTGTGCGGGGGTCATATGTAAATGGACATAGGTACCGCGGGTATGCATATTAATGACAACGAACAGCTAACGTGCACTGGTCACAGTAAGAGTCAAGCGTGACTGCAGTCACGTTGGAATTATGACTATAGAACATATAGATGTGCGATATGCGTGTAAAGCGTCCATGCTGCAAAGACTGTTACATATATAAAGCTGTAAGTGCTTTCTGCACACGTCCGTCAACGGATCAGACATATGTTACGGAATAGTCACAAGTAGCATAAAACACGTAACCACACAGACACTGTAAACATATATAAGCGGACTACGGATATGCGTAATGCGGCGTCGCGTAACCCACAATCCGGACATGCGAGTATGCGTGTGCGTGTGTGATCCAGTGGAACCAGGGAAGGTTACGGATGTCTCCTCCACACGTTTACATTCATAATTGTCAAATATATGCTTAAATAGTACCTATTGATTCCATGCTTTGTTATCGTAATGCTACTATTATACACATCGATATACAATAACCTGATCAACACACTACATTCTAAGGTGCACTCTCACCAATTATCAACTATGTGTCCGGATACTGATTGTATTTACCAATATTGTAGATATATTAACACATTGTTGCCGTATTATTGTTTCCATGAAGTAAGGCATGCAACACTGATATGTATATGTCACGTTATAATCAAGACTTGGAGCACTGTCCACCTAACTATGAGCAGGTTTATTGATTATTTAAGCTTTAAACTGACCCTGAAGGAAGTGAATTAGGGACGGCTATGTCATGACATCCGTACTCCGGCGGTGCCCCATGTTAGTAGTTGAGAGAGCTCAGTATCCTTTCACTGTGGAGTCTATCGTATTTGACAGTGTCTGTTTCTGCCGATATATGTTCCATAATGTCGTTTATGAAGATGGGCAGGGCGAAGGTTTGCTGTATTTACGCATACTGGCGCGTGGATATAGATAGGCCATGTCATACAAGCGATGGGTAGTCAAGCAGACATCCACGACTGGGGAACATACAGCGGCAGTCAATACCACTGGCCAGATGGGGACAGTCAAACACGTTCTACACTTTACAAATGCACATCGGTGTCCATTGTAGGACTCCAAAAATTCTGACTGTTTTGCCAGTATCGCCAAGAACAGCCAATCCGAGTACAAACCGTGACTACGGCACAGCTAGACATATGCACCACCAGCGTGTTTAAGGTTGATGATACCTGCCCATGACATGCAGGACATATGAACAGAGGTCCCCAGAGTAGCGTGTTCATACATGTCGTCCATATCCCAGTTCCGCACATGAAGGATGTGTCATGCGTGCCGTGGGGGTTGCAGCCCTGGTATCCTGGGTATGCAAAATGGGTCTCGGTGTTGTTTGGCTGATAATCCGTTGTCCGCCCGTGGGAGGGCTGCGGGTACAGGGCGTGCCTTAGTCCCCAGTAAGGATGCAAAGCACCCATAGGGTAATGCTAAAGGCATGTGTGAAATGTGTTCAGCCCTACATCAGTGTCCAGTAGGCATTTCCCAAGGATGGACAAGCGTCACGGACAAGATGGCACCCATAATAGCAAGCCTGGTGGAATCACACAGCCGTAGTAGGGCATGACACAGGACATAAAGATGGAAACAGCAGTACATACACCTCGTAGACATCCATCCTGCCATGCGAATCCCAGCGTACACAGCAGCGAAGGTGCTATCCAGTATGTGGGGATCACCCGCCTCCACTCTGCGGAACATACCTGCGACCTGTGGAACACATATTAATGGCACACCAACAACGTCAACTAGGAAGGTCATACTATCGCTAAAATATGGAGTTCACACACATAACCGACATACTGTCATGAATACATAGGTTCTACATGTACCGGCTGTGTTATACTGACAATACAGTGGCGGATAGTTCACAATGGTACCTGTGAGGATTATGTAAAGCAGTTGCCAACCTGCAGGACTACAGTAACACCCTATGGGTAAATTGTGGAAGGACACGGGTTACGTAGCACTACATAATATGGGTAGGCGGACAGACATCCGGGAATGGGAACATCTGGCGGCAGTCAAACCCACTGGCGAATGGACACAGTCCAACATGTCCTAAACTTTACATATGCACATCGGTGTCCATTGCAGGACCCAAATATTACTCCTTAAGTGAGTGTGAGCAACATAGTGTGAACGGAAGAGGTGACAGCCGTGACTACGGCACAGGTAGATATATGCACCACAGGTGTCTTCAAGGGTGATGACAGCCGTCCATGAAATGCAGGACATATGAATAGGACTCCCCAGGCTGCTGCATCCATACCGCGTACTTCCACATCCCATTTCCGCACACATGAAGGGTGTGCAAGGGTACTGTCGGCGGTTGCAGACATGGGATCGTGGGTATGCATATATGGGTGTCGGTGTGGATTGGCAGATGATTCATCGTCCGCCCGTGTCGGGGCGTGGCCATAACATATCGTTACTCGCAATACTAATACCGATCATCCACGGAAATGGAGAATGCAGCTGTGAAATGTTGACAGCCCGATACTAGTGTCCAGTAGGCAGTTCCATGGATGGACAAGCGTCACGGCCAAGATGGCACCCATAGCTGCAAACCTGGGGAATCCACAGCTGTTGCAAGGCATAACCCAGGGAATACAGATCACGGTGTACAGTACACACTCCCCATTCAAAGAAAGACCGCTGGGCAGATACGGCGTACACAACACTCCATGTGCCAGCACATCTATGGGGATCCTGCGCTTCCATACAGTGGAACAGATGGGTCACCTGTGTAAAGATACCAATGGCACAATCTCCACGTCTGCTGGGAATGACATAGGATGGTCAAACTATGGCGTTGACACCAAAGAAAGACATCCTTCGGTGAATTAATAGGATTGATGTCAATACACCATGGCAAACACCCAATGAACAGGGAAGACTTGCTGGCACCCTATGGCCACAAACCATGTCACACATAGGTAGATGGAACAGTCAACATAAACATTTCGTCCACGACAGGTGCATATGGTATCCAAAGGTACTTCATAGACATGTATGCGCTATCACCCGTTGGCGCCGTGAGACTTACACATAACATGGAAGTATCCAGGCTTTAAATGTCCACCCTTACACTTCCATTTGTCACTTTCTATGCGAGCAATGGAGATGTAGCCACAGCATAGAAAGCAGGGACGTACTGCTAACGAAACACACACATGTCAACATCACAGAAAGCATACTATGAACACACGTATTACATGATATTGTACTATGCAACACAAACAAACCGGAAACCTGCAGCAAGAATAGTCCCGTGGTTCGACAGAACACAAGTCTTGGTAGCGTTTGAACAGGTCAGGAAGACATGCAACGTTTTCGTTGTTTCCACAACGTGTGCAGGAAATATGCTATGTCTAAGAATGTTCACAAACAACAATGTGAGTCTTAACATGATTTTAAATATCACACTGTTGATTGTGAACACTGTAACAATTTGCTTATTCAGTTGTATGGTGAAAGCAGCGGAAACACACACACACACACGGAAGGGACGGAGATGAACCTACGCCTATTTACATGAACTCAGTACAGTATGAATCATTTACACAACGCTACCGAGTTAACTGGCGTGGCGCTGTCAGAGGCATACATGTAGGCTGCTGGCGTCACCCGCAAGACAATATTTGGAAATAGCCAAGGCATGTGTTGCGGCGTATAAAAGCATAATCAGTCGCAGAGGCAGCTGGAAACACACACACACACACACACACGGAAGGGACGGGGGCGAACCTCGACTATCTACATGAACACACTACTGTATGAAGCATTTACAGAGCAGCTACGAGTTTGCTAAACAGCGCTGTCACAGGCATACTTGTAGGCTGCTGACATCACCGCAAGACAATAGTTGGCAATAGCCAAGGCATGTGTTGCGGGCGTCTAAAAGCATAATCAGTCGCAGAGGCAGCTGGAAACACACACACACACGGAAGGGGCGGGGGCGAACCTCGACTATCTACATGAACACACTACTGTATGAAGCATTTACAGAGCAGCTACGAGTTTGCTAAACAGCGCTGTCACAGGCATACTTGTAGGCTGCTGACATCACCAGCAAGACAATAGTTGGCAATAGCCAAGGCATGTGTTGCGGGCGTCTAAAAGCATAATCAGTCGCAGAGGCAGCTGGAAACACACACACACACACGGAAGGGCGGGGGCGAACCTCGACTATCTACATGAACACACTACTGTATGAAGCATTTACAGAGCAGCTACGAGTTTGCTAAACAGGCGCTGTCACAGGCATACTTGTAGGCTGCTGACATCACCCGCAAGACAATAGTTGGCAATAGCCAAGGCATGTGTTGCGGGCGTCTAAAAGCATAATCAGTCGCAGAGGCAGCTGGAAACACACACACACACACGGAAGGGGCGGGGGCGAACCTACGACTATCTACATGAACACACTACTGTATGAAGCATTTACAGAGCAGCTACGAGTTTGCTAAACAGGCGCTGTCACAGGCATACTTGTAGGCTGCTGACATCACCCGCAAGACAATAGTTGGCAATAGCCAAGGCATGTGTTGCGGGCGTCTAAAAGCATAATCAGTCGCAGAGGCAGCTGGAAACACACACACACACACGGAAGGGCGGGGGCGAACCTCGACTATCTACATGAACACACTACTGTATGAAGCATTTACAGAGCGCTACCGAGTTTGCTAAACAGGCGCTGTCACAGGCATACTTGTAGGCTGCTGACATCACCCATAAGACAATAGTTGGCAATAGCCAAGGCATGTGTTGCGGGCGTCTAAAAGCATAATCAGTCGCAGAGGCAGCTGGAAACACACACACACACGGAAGGGGCGGGGGCGAACCTACGACTATCTACATGAACACACTACTGTATGAAGCATTTACAGAGCGCTACCGAGTTTGCTAAACAGGCGCTGTCACAGGCATACTTGTAGGCTGCTGGCGTCACCCGCAAGACAATAGTTGGCAATAGCCAAGGCATGTGTTGCGGGCGTCTAAAAGCATAATCAGTCGCAGAGGCAGCTGGAAACACACACACACACACACACGGAAGGGGCGGGGGCGAACCTCGACTATCTACATGAACACACTACTGTATGAAGCATTTACAGAGCGCTACGAGTTTGCTAAACAGGCGCTGTCACAGGCATACTTGTAGGCTGCTGGCGTCAGCCGCCAAGACAATAGTTGGCAATAGCCAAGGCATGTGTTGCGGGCGTCTAAAAGCATAATCAGTCGCAGAGCGCGGCTGGAAACACACACACACACAGACACACACACACGGAAGGGGCGGGGCGAACCTCGACTATCTACATGAACACACTACTGTATGAAGCATTTACAGAGCAGCTACCGAGTTTGCTAAACAGGCGCTGTCACAGGCATACTTGTAGGCTGCTGGCGTCACCCGCAAGACAATAGTTGGCAATAGCCAAGGCATGTGTTGCGGGCGTCTAAAAGCATAATCAGTCGCAGAGGCAGCTGGAAACACACACACACACACACACACACACGGAAGGGGCGGGGGCGAACCTACGACTATCTACATGAACACACTACTGTATGAAGCATTTACAGAGCAGCTACCGAGTTTGCTAAACAGGCGCTGTCACAGGCATACTTGTAGGCTGCTGGCGTCACCGCAAGACAATAGTTGGCAATAGCCAAGGCATGTGTTGCGGGCGTCTAAAAGCATAATCAGTCGCAGGCGGCTGGAAACACACACACACACAGACACACACACACGGAAGGGGCGGGGCGAACCTCGACTATCTACATGAACACACAACTGTATGAAGCATTTACAGAGCAGCTACGAGTTTGCTGAACAGGCGCTGTCACAGGCATACTTGTAGGCTGCTGGCGTCACCCGCAGGACAATAGTTGGCAATAGCCAAGGCATGTGTTGCGGGCGTCTAAAAGCATAATCAGTCGCAGAGGCAGCTGGAAACACACACACACACACACAGACACACACACACACACACACACACACACACACACACACACACACACACGGAAAGGGCGGGGGCGAACCTCGCCTATCTACATGAACACACTACAGTATGAAGCATTTACAGAGCAGCTACCGAGTTTACTGAGCAGGCGCTGTCAGGAGCATACCCTCGTGAGTGGTATCATTTGCAAAGGCAATCGCCCGATCGGGTGTTCGGACAGAGTCGCAGTCACGCGGTCTGTTACCATCCCAAGGTCGCCGTACACTAACACGTTAGTGCTGCAGTCGAGAATAACAAGTAACTACTGATCAGTACATCACTGCATACTGGGCATGCTCAGACACTTAGACTCGGCACAGGGCAGACATGCATACACATGTTGCGGCGCCATGGGTGGCCTAATGTGGACGGGCGTCTGTGACCAGCCACACAACACACACCTGGCCATGCCACAGACGTGGCCGTTGCGTGGGGATAGAGGCATGCACCGGGGTATTACTGCTGGCGGCCGCGGTGTGCACTGTGCTGTGTGTCTATCTACACAGCTGCCTACTGGGCATGCTCAGACACTTAGAGTCGGCACAGATCAGACATGCATACACATGGTGCGGCGGCATGGGTGGCGGAATGCGGACCATCCTGTGTGTCCGGCCACACAACAGTAACCGGTCATGCCACAGGCGTTGTTGTTGCTGCGGGGAATATGTAGGTGCAATTAACCATGTGTAGGACTGGCCTACAGTTTGTTGCATGCTACAGACAACCCTCCCAAACACAGGATACCTTCACAGATGTCCTGAGGACACTGGTGAGTGGGCATGCTCTCACAACAGCACCGTTTGGGTGACATGAACCACCCATACATAGCCTGGGAACATTACCCATGGCACAACACAGTGCACCAGCAGTCCCAGGTGTTCACACACCTGGCCACTGTTAAACAGCCATGCACCATACATACCAGGGGATGTCTGACAGTTCTGCCCATCACGCATGGTGAGGATATGCCCCACACAGGATGTACAGCCCTCAATGGTGATGCAAGACCGTATAGTGGATCCACTGGTCATCCACTCACTGTAACCAACACCAGCATGCGGCACCTCAGTGATGACCTCTCCACAGAAAACCACACACATCATATGACCGGTGTGGTACCCTACATGTCCTCCATGCCAATGTTGAACAGAGGCCAGACCGGCAAGCGCCCTAGCGAATGCCTTCCCCGACCACCCACATGCATGTCTGCAACAGGCAAACATGATGACATCAGGACCTTGTCCACCACAGGTAGGCACATGGTGTGGTGGACCGCAGCCACTGACTACCTGTACATCAACAGTTGGAGCTACTACATGGCAGGGCAATGACAGTACCAGGAAACCATCACCCATTCATACCGGCGTCACCATACGGTACATACCAACATCCAGGTCCGCTCGTGGGAGTGGTACTGCAGAGGGCACATGAGACAACCACAGGGCCTTCCCTAACTGTGGTAAGGACATGGTTGGGGGCACACAGACTTGCCTGGAAATGGTCCAGAATGGTACAACAGTCACTGCACCCACAGACATTGTCTGCATACCACAGGACATGTTCCATGCATACATCCCCAACAAGGAACATATCCATCCCACCAGAGTGTATCCTCCAAAACATGTCATATGGCCTGGGTGATCCCATATCTCTATGGCGTTTGACACGTCAGCAATGGGCACCGATGGTTTCCCTGGCTGTGTGCTACCCATCCTCTTTGAGGCCCTCGGCCCACACATGCGGCCACTGTGTCATGTTAGCCTTACTATGGGCTATGTCCCCAATGGATGCCATATGGCATCTGTGGTCCCACTATGCCAGGGTAGTGCTCCTATGGACTGTCAACAGCCACACCCTATCGCTTGACAAGTGTTGTCTGCAAAGCTGTGTGGAGGTCCATACAGGTGGTCATGGTTACAGATAGCGGTGTACAGCCAATGCGGAACATACCCACAACTTCATAGTCCAGGCCGGATCCTGCCTCCCGAACCTGCTCGTCCAGTCTGGAGTGTTCACCAAGGCCATTGATGGGGATATGTGGGTTTGCACACAGTACCATGACCTGGTGGGGCGTTCAGAGCACACTACACATGGGACCCATGTAAAGGCTCGCCAGCATACATGTGGGGACATATGTCACCCGATGCTTCTCACACACAGGTTGGAGGTCACACCACACAGGGTTGGTGGCAAAGGTGCCTTGTCACACTCATATGTGGACCCAGTAGAGGCGGACAGGGCTCACTCCTCTGCCCCCTGCCATATGGCATCCGACCTTCAATGTGCATGCAATCATAGGGGATTGTAGCAGACAAGGTATGCAGATGACTACGCTTACCGACATACCCAGCACCCCATGTTACACGAACATCCACCTAGGCGTCATAGACATGGATGACTGGTGCCAGAGCCATGGCCTGCTACCAAATGCCAGAGAAGGTGCAGCCCTACCCAGTGTGAAGAACATGTTAGTCCCAATGTCACATGTGGGTGATGCGCCATTAAAGATGGTGGACATGTTCAGGAAATGGCTACCACACCTGTTGGCAACCTCTGTCAACACACACAATGGCAATGTGGGTGTGAAGACATTCCATTGTGGCCTCCTGGTCTGGATGGAATGGCAACCACATCAGGGGTGTTCATTGTACCCCTGTACACATCACACACCAGTGCAATGACTGCGTACAATGGCACATGTGGCCTGTAGCTAACCTGGCGCCTGCAGCACTCGGAAGGACATAAGCGTTCCACAAGGCGGGGATGGCGGTGCTAGGACATGTGTCACAAGGTGCAGCCAAGGGGACACCGGCTGTGGATCTTCACAGCACAGCTGCTCCATGGTGATCTGTGCCTGACATACACGGCCATGTCTGACCTGGGTGACATGGGCACATTCCACCTCAGGCCCCATGCGAACCACGGGCACAGAAGCGACTGTCAGACACCTCAACCCAAAGATGAGTGGGGCGTGCTGGGGAACAGGGTAGCGACCAGACACACACTACAACACGGGGAGGTGTGCCAGGCCATGTGAAGGAAAGGCCCTGACTGCCTTTGTCCAGGACTGCTAATGACGTGTGGATGTGTGACTATAGTTATGTGCCAGTCAACCTCTGTGTGTCACTGCTAGACCAGGGACTGGGGACTGATGGATATGGCATCCCCATCCTGAGGGTGTTAGATGCCACACACAGTCATGCTAGGTCCACACATGTCGTAGGGCACATATCCTGTCACGTTCATGTGTGCCTATGTACCTATGTAGGGGTCCATGCGGATGTGGGTAACTGTGCTATGCTGATTTTGCCAGACATGCCTGTGGGTACCCCACGACTACGTGGGGAACTAAGTACAGTGCTCCCAGTAGGCACGTGCAAGTACACCATCAGTATCATACGGGTTAACTGCACCGACATGGTGCTACACATGTAACCACCACACATACTGTGTACACATATCAATGAATGCTGCACCTGTCCTGCATGGTATGTCTGCTGCATGATGTCCGTGCACAACACACATCACATACACACCTGTCACCAGCCATACACACACACCACAACATACACAGCACGTACTATGCGGACACAGGTATCACATACACCTCTCACTATCGTGTCCACCCTGTGCATCATAATATGTCAGCTTAACCGTGCATTGATGGTGTGGCTCACAGTTATCGGCAGAGACTTAATCATATGCACAGGGTGATATGTGTGCCACAGGCATGGGCTGTACCAATGGATGACATCATGTGTGTGTGTAAGGGCCAGTGCATTGAGTGGGCATGACTATGTAGATTGCATGTGGGTGTGGTGGAGCCCTACAGTTGTGTCTGCTGTGTGTGGGTGTGTGTGTACACAGTTCAGTCATCTGTGATGCCTACAGGGGCTATGCTTGGCAGACCCTGACTGTACAGTGCAGGTGTTACGGCTCACTGTGTCTGCGGCGAAGTGACCCGCGCCTGCCTGGGGTCGCACAGGCACGACCGGGTGGAGGTACAGACTGTCCACTCTCCGATGTCACATGTCCGCTGGAAACGTGCCCACGACGGGGCCGTGGAGGGCGGCGTCCACGTGGCCTGCTCTGTCCTGGTGTGGATGGTGTGGTAGCAGCTGCAGTGCTACTGCTACCATCACTGTCTGTGTGGGCATGGGAGGTGGCACTCACCGCTGACCTGCAGCAGGTGGTGTTGCTGGCACTGCCCACGTGCCCTATGCCTCACCCCACCTGGTGTTCCTGCACGGACTGCGCGCTCAAGGATGGCCAAGCCTCGATCGATGAGACCAGCCATATCGCCCAATCTCCTATCCAGAACATCGGCAAGATGCTGTTGTGCATTCGCCAATGCCTGGATGCTGTCATTTAGTGCGGATTGCGGACCTCTGCAGCCTCTGCCCCTCCTGGTTCTGCCGTTCGGCGCGTGCCTGCGCCGCCATTACAGTCTGGAACATGCGTCTGGTTATACCAGCTGCTGCACCTGGGCGGCAGGTGTATGTCTAGCGGTGCTCCCCTACGGGAAGCACCTGCCACATGCCTGCGTGGCACTGCACCAGTCCTTACACTGGCAACATCGTGTGTACCCACACCTTCTGCAGCCACCACACATTCCTGCTCGGGGACAACAGGCGCTGACTGACCGTCATCTATGGGCACCTGTGTTTGGGTATGTGGCGGCATCTGAAGCGTGCGGAGGGATGAAAGGCGGGTCTGTGTGATGTTCTCCAGTGGCACAGACTCTGCCTGTGATGACCCTGCCTGTGCCTCATGCACATGCTCATCACCACTAGTATCTGTGGGGACACTAGCATCAGATTGACCGCAGGAGGGGCAGCACCTACAGCACCTGTCAATACAAAGACATACCATCGGTTACAATACAGACACACACACACACACACACACACACACACACACACACACACACACACACACACACACACACACACACACACACACACACACACACACACACACACACACACACACACACACACACACACACACACACAGCATGCATGTGATTATGCAGGTGGCATGCAGCATTCACACAACACAGACCAGTGAATGCAGACCAGACATTCATAGTGGCAGTATGTACACTGCCCTGGTGGGGACAGTACAACAGGCAGGTGTCATTTAGTAGGCATGCAGTACACACATTCATGGTAGTTTGCATGCATCAGCGTGATACACCGTGTGGCGCGGGCAAGTTGGGAGTACACATGGCTGCCAACACTATGTAATGTACACCGCAAACATGTGCGGTATCATGTGGGCGTGTGAAGATGGTGTCCCCGCATGCACCACATCACGATGGCTGTCATGGTGCAGTGTTATGTGTACAGTGTACAGATACAATGTATGTGTAACAGTGATGTCTGTGTAGGTGCGTTGCTGTGAGCTGTGTGCATAGCTGTGCGGTGTGTGGTGCGGGCTCTGTGCCACTGCACAGTAGCAGGACACAGCTATGTGTCTGTGCGATGCGTGACCTGGGCGCATTACATTGCCATGTCTGTAAGCCAGTTCAGCTGCTCAGCAGCACATATATGGTGGACATTGGAGGCACCTGTAGTAGCTGTGGAGAGGAATTTCATGTCACTGGTGTACTACATCAGATGTCCAGGGGTCCACTACATTGATGAACCCACTATGTGTGTACAGGGTGCAATGGTGAGTACCCACTGTGGATGTGCTGTGTGGCAACATGCCTGTAGGTATCAACCATGGCCTTGTCTGTCTGACTCATTGACAATTGTGTGTGGTAGACATTGTGCACACGGCCTTGTGGTGGCCCATGTGACATACACCCATACTATTGTGGCGTGTCACATTCTCTATGGATATGCTGACAGTGTGTATGTCTGCTATGTTGTGCATAGGTCATATCATGGTGTGACAATGCTGCAGCCAGACATCCACGTGCATGGGACATGGCATGCGCCATGTCTGGCGTGTGCACCGATGCAGGGACATGGGTCACATTGGTAACACCTGTGCTCTGGCCAGATCACAGCTCACTCTGTGGTACTGTGTCCATACTGCACTGGCATACCAATGCATACTACACATGCAGCCATTGTGTAACACCTACACCATTGTATGCATAGCTGAATGCACGTAACACACCAATTGGTTGTGTGGTGTCATACCACTCTGATAGCGGGTGTATCTACTGTACATGGGTGGTGTGTATGTCGGGTGGTGCGAGCTGTATACCGTGGCGGGGCACACACAGGTGAGCATGTCATGCCTAGACACATGGGGAATATCAATACAGCAGAACATGCGTTTGACTGGCAACAGACTTACCTGCAACAGACCCTTGTCCTTGCGACCGCCAGGCGTACCTGTAAAGGCATTACACAAAGGTATACACATTAGCCATTACTATCTCCACGGTCAGCACTGTGCATGACACATCATGCATGTGTGTGGTTGCATGTGCTATGCACATGTCTGCTAACACAACATAGCATACAATGGTTTGCATCTTGTGTGGCCATATACCTGGCATGTATTGCTATATCATGTGTTGTACTATGACACCCACACCCGTCGCCCATCATACAAACATGCAACACTGACTTACCATGCAGCTCCAGGCTCATAGGCCGGGAGACACCCACCTCCACGATGGGCGCCAAGTGGTTCTGCGTGTTGTTCGTGGGTCTCCCCAGACTGGCCAGGAGCTCCTCCGTAACTGTGAGTGGGGGCTGTGTTGGTGGCCCACCACCTGTCCCACGTTGTTGCCTGGCGATTGCAGCGGCACGCTGTCTTGCATGTCGGATCAGGTCTGTGCAGTGCCTGCGGATTTGTTGGTAGCTGCGGTTGGTTCCGCCCGCTGTTCACCCTCCTGCACAACTCCTCCCACATCTCCTGCCGTTCTTGTGCCTGCTGTGGCACATGGCTAAACAGGCGTTGTAGTTACTCTGGAGGTATGGTATGATGACCTCCTCCTCCTGTCGGCTAAATGGTGGAAGCCGGGGACGTGGCATTATCTGGAAGACATAATGATGGTGGCAGGTCACATTCACACTGCTGTGCTGGCATACTGTTGGAAATACATTGCTATGACATATGCGACATCTGCACAGTGATCTGTGAAGGGCATCGTGGCGGTGACACAGCCGATGTTGTGGCTTCACACCATTGAGCACTGGGTGTCACATCATATCTGTGTGCCACCCCATCACACTGTGCATGCACCATGTAGATGTTAGCCTGCCATGGACATGTGTACCTGGCTGCACCTATGTCCATATCAGTTGGCATATGTCCCCATGTGACGTCTGTGCTACTGTTCACCTGTGCGCTGTGTATATGTCAGTACACATCACGTCTGTGTCCATTGTGAGCGTCAGCAGCGGCACTGTACACATACACATGGACACCTGCACATGCATGTGTTGTGCCATGTACTTCCACACAGCACTGTACGGTGCTGGACAACTTGCCCCAGCTCACCTGTGTTACGTATGTGATAGACATGGAGCAATGTGTAACCATGACACATCAGCAGGAAAGGCCATGCATAGCATGTACATGCACACATTGTGCAGAGCATCACACAGCACCTGTAACATGACAGGGTGCATCGCCACCACATTACTACTGTGTATGGTTGATAGTGAGAGTGCCTTTTGTCCATTGCACCATGTGGGACTGTGATAGCTCATGCAGCCTTGCTGGTCATCTCTGCATGATATGGCAGGGTATGCCACATACATGGCAATGGGTGTGACCCACCCAGGGGCTGTCGGTATTGGCAGGGTGGCTGTCCATTGCTTTTGTCATAGCTGTGTGAATATGGACATTCAACATGTTTATCACCATGGTGTGGACACTGTCCTCCAGCGAGGTATGCTGTGCGGCTGCTTGTTGAGGGTGTGTGTGGTGCATGCAGGTATCACACATCCATGCATACACTGTAGCCCTGGCAGGTGCTATGTGCTGGGATGTTGATCGACACAGTGCTGTATGTGTACACACACCGCTATCCCATGCACATGGATATCTGCCTGAACTGATGTGGGTAACACATATGTGTACATACATTGACCGCTGCCACCCACATGTCTGCTGCTGCACTACACACCGCCATCCCTCCCTGTGTGAATGTGGTGTTGGCCTCAGCAGAGGTATCCATGTATGGGGACATGGATGTTCACATAGCAGGCCCACTGATGGTATCGTCGATCTGACCATACACATATGATGCACCCCTCACACATACAACCCATTCATATTGTTGTTCACAATGGTGACACGGCTATATTGCTATGCCGGAGACATTCACAGACATACATACACAGAGGCATGCACGCCCATCTGTGTCATTGGCCGGACTATTGGTGTGGTTTGGCACCTAACGTGTTTGACTGCAGGTGGCGCAGACCTACTGTGCACATGTCTACATGGTAAGCCTGTTCTACGGTAGGCATCTGTGATGTGCTGTGCACATCTCATACCTGCACATTTGCTTGTTGTCCATCGGTCCACAGGCCAGTGGTGGGACATACAGGGATGTTGCTGAACATATGTACATGCGACCCTGTACAACTGTGGCGCTAGCCTCTCAGATGCTCATGTGTCGTGGGCGTGAACACCGTACACACCCATGTGGTTGTGGGCGCCGTCCATACCCATCTCCACCTGTGGGTTGCTATCATCCCACACACTCCTTGTACTGTATGTTCAGGCTATGCAGCTATGTGGGGCTTGTGTGCATACAATACGATACTATGTGCCTTTGCACCCATCACGAACATTGTCACACAGGTACACCGGCAGCCATACACATGCAGATTGTTGTCAGCATGTCACATGTGGTACACACCTAACACATCTCCTGCGGGACATGGTAATCTGTATGGGCATGTCCAGTAGTGACATACCACAGCTACCCCTACATGGCGGCTATGCAGGACATGTCTGTGTACATCTACTGTGACATATACACAAGCAATGCCCCCTACCTACATCACATGGTACTACCTGTGGAGTATGTGTGTCTGCATCCATGCTATGGCCATAGATGACAATTGTACATCTATATGTGCAACATACCTCAGTGGGGTTGTCATGAGCACATGTTCCATGTGTCAATGCATTGTTTGTGTCTGTTGGGCAGTCATTGTTGTGCATGGTTTACATGGCTGACATAGTGTACTGTGTCTGATTCCAGGTACTTCATTGGGCTACCAGCATTGTACATTTCTACAGCACATTCCAGCCATCATGTAGCCAGCTTAGATGACAGTGGGAGGTGTTCCGCCATGTGCACATATGTCACACGGTACAAGGGTGACCGACACACATTGTCGGGACTGGGTTCTGACTGCTGTGGATGTGTGTACCGGTGTTGACAACCATGACTGCACCAGATGGTGTCTTCTGGATGTGTGACATTCACAACAAACACCCACATTCACATAGCAGCACATCGTCCACGACAATTGACATTCCTGCCTGAACACTGTATGCGGTATGTTTGTATGACCACTGCATATATCACTGGTGGCCACCAGCATGGCTGCCTACAACAGCAGTGTGTATCCTGTGCAAACATGGGTTACACCAGTCACACCACACCTGTGCCAGCTGGCCCTGTAGTGGGTGACAGTGCAGTTCCATTCATCATGTAACAGTATACATCGTGCACCAGTATGTTGCAGACATGTGAGCGGCTGTGCTACTCAACATATGCACACATGGCACATCACCTGGTACACCGTGTCTGCCTTGCCACCTGCTATTGTGACCACCCTGTGATGACATTGTACCGCCCACATGGACGTGGACATGTGATGGCTCAATGGTGAATTAACCGTCCAGGTGTGTGTCTAGCCAGGTGTCCAGTAGCCACTGGTCTGCATGCAGGGATAGTCTACATTGGCCTACTCTGTCACTGGGACTGTTGACTATGGTCATACTGTTGTTATGCAGGCATGTGCTGTTTGTCCAGTCTGATAGTCGTGTTGAACCACACTACCGTGGCACACATGGCGTGTGGACATCTGGCTAAGGTGTGCAGCCCACATGTACATCTTCTCATGCTATGCTGCCTGTGCAGCGGTGTCACATGTCTGTCTCTGGCAGGGCTGTCACAGGTAGGCACAGCATGCAGTGATGTGTGACAATGCTTACACCCTCCACTGTGCTGTACACTAGCACTGCACACACAGTACAGCACACATGTCATTTATCTCGGTGCCTGGGACCTGCCTCCATGCCCTACACGGCACACCTGCCAGTCCAGATTGTACACAGATCATACCTCCCAGTCACATACCTGGACTGCAACACACACAGGTGGGTGGTTCCCACACCACCGTGATTTACACACATACTGTATTTTCCCATGACACATTGCATCATAGGTAGTCCATGTTCAGATACCCATGTTTGTGGCCACTACGCACATTGTGACGCGACAGTGCAGACACTGTACACCACAGGTTACATGCCAGTCGGGTTGGCATGCTGTACATTGCACCTGGGACAGTTGCTACTGCTATGTATTGCCAGCAACACGACCTTCCTAGTATGGACTCCCGTACCCACACATGCTTGGCCATGCAGTACACATAGCTGGGTGACACATTACACGACACATACCATACCTACACTACCCTCAGCATGCACCAAACCTCCATGTGTCTGTATGCTAGGCCTACACACCTACCCCCTCTGTTTGCTGAACATCCATGCTTACCATCCCTGCTAGCCACACCCTAAGCACACAACCATAGCAGCATGCATGGTACATACACACTACAGCCGGTATTACTGACATCCACTGACAGAGGTAGTTGAGGGCATGGCACCCGTCCGATGGACAGTCTATGTGCCTATGCCAACAGTGATCACAGTGCACTTCTGCTACATTTACACACTGGTAGGGACCATGCTATTCCACACTGAGACATGGTGGTGCTGGCATTTTCACAGGCCACAGTGGTATTCCTGTTCCATGCACACGTGCTGTATGGGCACATGTGCAGGCTGTTGCACGGTAGTTTTGTTCACCTGTGTGTTGTGTGTCACTTGACAGTCATGGTGTGTCCTGCTGGTGCATGACATACTCCACAGCTAGCTACCTACACATGACTGCCAGACATTGCAGTGTGGGCCCTCACGCGGTGTGGTGGTATGTCTCTGCTGTTTGACTACATCCACATTCAATGCAGCATACCAAGGTCATGCAGGCATTGGCGACACAGATGTTGCTGGCATCCTGCCTGCCAATGGGGTACCTACCAACAATACACACTCTCACTCACTACAGGGTTCCAATCCTTGGCTGGACATTGTATTAACCCTGTGGACACATACATAGTACTGGCATGCACATGTTATGTCTGGGAACACAGTCCCAATGTCACCTCCAACCGCCGTAGTTGTTGTATCCCGCCAACCTGGCTGTTACATGTCTCTGCAGCAGCACCGTCAGTGACTGCTAGCCCATTCATGTCGTTGTGCACCCTGACCACCACACTACCACATCTATCACACTACACATGGATGGTACTGCATTGCACGTATGGGGCTGCATCTCTACACCCATGACTGGGCCATTCAGTATGGCACTGGGCCACATCTTGACATACATGCTTCACACACTCATTGACTACCTGCATGCCTTTCCTGGCACCCTTGTTGGGCTTCTGTGCGCCACAGCACACCACATCCCATGCTGGCCACCTGTCATATTATTGCATGGGTGGTTGGGGTGGTACAGAGGGTATCACATCAGACATGATCCGCTCTTTGCCCTTCAGCACCATTCCACTTTATGCTATTGACAGTGTACACATCCAGCATCACATCGTACCCTATGTATCGGCATGTTCGCCATGTGCCTTCTGTACAGTTCACACAGTGGTGCAGGCATATCATGCTGACTACAACATTTCAGGGGCGTGTGGCATTGCACGTTCCTCAGACATGTGGCCCCTCATGCTCAGTATTTGCATCGTACACTACCTGCTGTCACACAGTACTGTACATGCCTACATATACCACTTCTACATACCTGGCGGTATTCTAGCTCATCCTACTCATGTTGCTGACACCCATACAGGTGTCAGTGTGGCAGATATATCATGTAGATATCATTGCATCAGTTACATCACACATAGTGCATACACATCACCTTTGCATACTGACGGTCATGCGGTGTGTATCACATGGATACTGTCCCTATACAGGCATATCACGTTGTACATGGTTGATGTACACACACATGGCCCACATGGTGCTGTGGTTGCCATATTACACCATAGCGTGGGTACACATGTGCAGGACTACACATTTCTGGACCGTATGTCTGGCTGATACCTTGGGTGCCCTTGTACCTGTGCCATACACACATGTACACGCGGGCGTGTTACAATGACACATGTGTGGTGTACCTTACACAATGGATACAACGTTACATGTCTCAGTATAGTCATGCTGTGCTCTCTACCCAGCTCAGACAGTTGACATATGCAAATGACAGTCATGTAACACATCTGTGCTCACCTGCATGCCACTAACACAGGGGTGTAATGTACTCTGCCATGGGCCATGTTCTCCACAGTACTGATGCATGTAGTACTCCTACATGGCGTTTGCTGTGGGCAGGGGGGGAGGAGCAGTCCTGCATGTGTGCACACATGCCACATTGCTCAGCCGGGCGTCTGTGTGACATCCACAGACTGGACACACACCATGCTGTGGGACATAGGTCCTGTGCACATCCCACAGGGGCACACTGTGTCACTAGTCATGTGATAG
This sequence comes from Protopterus annectens, assembly GCF_019279795.1. NCBI lineage: Eukaryota > Metazoa > Chordata > Ceratodontiformes > Protopteridae > Protopterus > Protopterus annectens. The sequence continues at coordinate 260,876,605 of NC_056726.1, read as the reverse complement.
CTGCCTTGCTGGTGGGTGACACACACCCATGGTACCACCACAGTGGACGTATTGTATAGACATGACAGTTGACATCCAGTTCTGCCGTTCAGTGGACACTACCATGGGGGGGGGTGTCAGTACTGTGTACATTGCACATGTGTTTACACACGGCCCTGCTGGACATCATTGTGGCACACATTGCACCTGCTATGGAATGTTTGGACATGGTCACTTGCTGTTACCTCCATTTCGGGTACCTATTCTGCTACTACATTGTCCCATATGTGCAGGCCATACATATCTTGTGTATGTATATAACATTAGCCCATCGCTCCATCATGCATGCTATGCCTGTGATACTGTCTATGATTTGTGAACATATCCATCATGCCAGCTTTGCATTACACATAATTGACATAGTCGCCCTACTGCGTGGGATAGGTGCCGCGTGCGCACATTCCGTATGACATCGACGGTATATGCCCATGCACATGTGTGCTGTGACACTATACATAAATGTCCTATCCCCTGCTGTGGCACTTCAGTGTTGGATATCCACTGCCAGCATCGGCGTGGGTGGTGGCATTGTTCTGTGTTTGCAACCCCTATGGCAGACCTGGGGTAGGGTTACCACCTGTGCCACTTTGCAAGGGACAGTCCCTCCTTGGGCAGTTGTGTCCTGACAAATTTATCACAAATGGCAAATGTCCTGAGATTGTGGGACATCACTATATCCCATTCTTATGTAAGAGTTGCATAACATACTTATTTATGTATGTACATTCCTAACTGTTACAAGACACACAATAAGCAACTGAACTGCTACAAGACTACACTTTTCTTTATGCAAAGAGTAGAGTTCTAACCTTTGTACTGACCATGGGTATGTGTCCACCTGTAACATCTGAAGTGTGTCCCGGCGATTTCCCACTTTGGCCTTTTGAAAGGGTGGCAAGCCGGCCCTGGGGTTATCGCGGTGTTTACATGTTGTCCCACTGCTGTGCACACGTTGTCCACAGTTGTTGGTATGCTGCGCGTTTAGCATTACATATCCAACCTTAGCCTCTCTCTGCCTGATGGACAGGTATCTTTACCTACACACACCGTTCACATACTGTACAGATTCGTCATACGTATCGTCGTTACACACCAGTACATGTCGTGGGTTCGACATACCTTTCCGACCTTTTGTTTTGAGTTCGTCTCTATTCCCTGTTTCTCTTTCTCTACTTTGTATGCGTTCGGTATGAACATACGGTTTGAATATCCAGGAGTCTTCCTTATATTAGGTAAGCCTGATGCATGTGGGTTAATCAGGCCAATAGCTGTTCCTCGGTGTGTACTTATCGCATATCAGCGGTGATCCCCTTCCTTTCGTTCGTTCTGGCGTCGGCACTAGGCCATGGTTCTTTCCTCGTGTGGCCGTTGGTTATTTGCAATACCTTCGTGAGGATGGTATGTATTGTATCATGTTTGTGTGACTGCATCCGCTATGTGTGTTGTCGGGTACATTTAAGCTGTGGTGTTAGCCGTGGATTGTGTGTGTTGCGTATGGTATTGTGTTCGACATGTGGGTCCCTGTGTCCTGGCGGTCTGTCGATGGCGTTCTGCATTCAGATGTGTTACATGTCTGTTATTTTCCTGTACATAGCGAATGCATGGATGCATGAGCAGCTGCTAGTGTTTCCCAGGAGCTTGTTGTGGGTATGCCGCTGTCATTCACTGCCTGTATGTGTTTGCTACGGTTTTAGCTGTTATCCCTTTGATATGTGCAATGGGGTATATCTGCGGATGTGGGTGGCCAGTGCGGTGTGAGTCTTGCATTTACACATACCAGATATGCTTGTGTGTGTGCTCCATCGGTGCTTGGGGAGCTGCGGGTTACCTGTGTGTTGTTCGAGGAATGTTTGTTTTGTTGATGTCGTCTGCTGTCGGTATCGCCTGCATGTGTGCTTCCTGCACGTATTCCTCTTTCACATCGGTTATATATCTGCGGATGTTCGTCCGTGCCTACCATCCATTGGCATTTTGTCGCTGATAGTTACGGTGATTGTGGTCCTATACTTGGGGCGGACTGTATGCTACCGGTAGCCTCCTATTCGTGTGCAGCTTGCTTACGTCACGGTCGTGGAACACACCGCGGTATTTACCGGACCGTGACTGTTCACGATCGGTGCCGGGATGGCACATTCGTATTTTCGCCGTACATGCCTGATGCTGTGTAACGTTGCCGACGGACCGTGTGGAGTCTACGGTATGGGCGCCATACCTACGGACGTGGTTTGTACATGCGTCCTTTGCATCTCCTGTTTGCTATGGCCCTGTGGTACACTTTGGGACATTTGCGCTTTGCATCATTTTACGTCGCCACGTGCATAGCCACTGAGGAGATGTCAGTACTACTTTGTGGGTACTGCTGTACATACGCCTATGGTTCCTGTACTGTATGCCTCGCCTGTTATTACACTCCGGCTGTGACATGTCACCTTCATACACAGTTTACACTGGCACACACATTACACACACACAGCGGAACACACGACAACCTCACCTCACACATACACATATTGCCGCCATGGCTGTCAACCTTCTATTTCGAGTGGGGAACACACACAGTAGTAATGTGAAACACATGGGCATAATGTGGAACACATAGTAATGGCATAGTGACAACTTCAGCTATGTAGGTCATAGGTTGATTATGATATGCTGATTTACTTACAGTGAAGAACCTTTACTAACTTACTATGAGTACATTCTATTTACCAGGATGTCATTTATATACATTCCTAACAATGGTTGTTTGAGAGACATTTTCAATGTGGAACTTGGAGGAACTGCGAGGAACATGCACTGTTTTACACCCCAGATGAGGTCGTTCCTCATAATGTCGTACACTTCACTGGTATGCTTTCGCTTTCGCACCGACGGTTGAACACAATACCTCGTTGGCGCATCGCCGGTGGCAGCGTGTATCTCCGCACTCATGTCCTATGGATATGACACGCACATATGTAGGGTTGCCACCTTTTCAAATGGCCAAAGTGGGACATTTTAGTAGGTACGTCAGATTTTGCATGCCAACACATACCCACGGCCAGTACAAAGGACAGCGATTCACTTTTTGACGGAATACAAAGCTGTAGCATTACAGTTGCTTATTCTGTTTATTATCATATTTAGATGTTTCTTCTACAAAATAACTGTTTTCTGCAACTAATACAGTAATTATGGGAAATGGTTTTGTCCTACAATCTCAGGACATTTGCCATTTTGTCAATGTTTTTGCAGGACACAACTGCCCAAAGGTGGACTGTCCCTCACAATGGGACAGGTGGTGACCCTACACATATCCGTTACTGTACCGTGGACCGGTGACCATCCCGACACGCGGATATGTATTGCTGCAGGTTAACATTTCCATGGCTGGCGTTACCTGCCCTGGCCACCCTCCAGGATGATCGGGTTGTCGGTCACTATGTTTAATATGTGGTGATTTCGTCTTACTTATCTGTGAACTTGCATCCCTGGGTTCCATATTACCCTGTTGTCCTTTCTATCTGTGTATGCGTACATATATTTCTACATGTGTACTGATATGTATTTCCGTATCTGTGTATGCACATGCGTACATGTGGTCGACTTGCGGCGATAGTGGCAGCATATGGCTCGCTGTGTGCTGTTGAACCGGCGTGCATTGAGGTGTTGGCGTTCCATGCTCTGCTGGCTATTGGGTGTGCAGTGTTTGGCCGGTGCCTTTGTTGGAGTCATACATACGTCCGCACATACGGTACACATTACGGGCGGACATGTTTGTGTGGCGTCCATTTTACTGTGTGTGCAGGTCAGGAGGTGTCAGTCCATGGGGCCTACACTGTCAAAGTATGTGCTATCGTTCCCTCTTTGCCAGGGCGTAGGCATATTAGATGCGCCTCTGTCTACCTACTGGGGCTGGCTCAGTGTGTCCGTGGCGCCGCCGCCCTGTGCCTGTGCTTGCCCTGGCAGTTGTGGCGGGCTTGGTGGCCCTCCGGCATTATGTCCCTGCAGCAGCTGTTTCCGCAGAATCATATTGTGTAGCATACAACATACTATGAATATGTGGGCACTTGTGCCTGGAGAGTACTGCAAGGCTCCACGGATGTATCCAAGCACCGGAACCGTGATTTCAAGATCGAACACACGCTCTATGATTATTCTCGTTTGTGCGTGTGCCTCATTATGGCGTTCTTGCATGTGTGTGTGTGCATTTCTGATGGGTGTCATCAACCACGGCTCCAGTCGTAGCCAGCATCCCCCACAAGGTGACCTTGTGTGATGTCCCCACTGGCGAATACCTGATACAGCTGTGAGGCATGCCAGATATGGGAGTCGTGGTAGCTTCCAGGGCTGCCAGCACACATCCATGATAATGCCCTGCGCATTGCACCACGACCTGGCAATTGATGGAGGGGTATCCCTTGCGGTTTATGTAGCGTCTACCCTGCTCCCCAGGTGGTGACTTGATTTCTATGTGCGTACAGTCTATCGCACCCAGGACCTCCGGGTATTGTGCCACACGGTGGAAGCGGTGCATATTGCTAGCCAACTCCTCCTGAGATGTGGGGAACTTTATGTGCTCATGGGCATGTGGTAACATGGCATCCAGGAACTGGTGTAGTACCCTGGATGCTGATGCCTGTGAGATGCCCATTATGTCCCGGTGGGCCTTTGAAAGGTACCTGTAGCCAGTATTCGCAAGCTCACACATACCTTTGTGTCCACTGGGATGGGCTCCCCTCTGTTGTCTCTTGTTCTCAGGCGCGGCCGGCACAGCTCCACTATTTGCTGTAACGTGTCCCTGTCCACCCTGTAGCGCTCTACTATCTCCAGGTCTCGCAGCCCCTGGTAGGTCACCCTTGGTCTGAACACTCTCCTTCTCCTGTGAGGCCTACGGTAGTTGTCGGCACCACCCTCCGCAACTCCATCTGTCTCTGCCACATACCTATGCATCACGGCCACGGCGGCACCCAGCATATACATGTTAAAAGTTCCCCGTCTGTTTACACCCTACGGTGCGGCATTTGGGAAATCGCGCTGTGTGTTGTGCGCATTCACATTTATTACTGTTGTGCTGTATACCCGGTGATGTCATTGGGTGTGTCTGTGCAGCCCTATCCATGGATTATTTCCGTGGTTTTACGCTTGCAGCTGCAACGGTACTGCCTGTAGTGTTACATTACAGTTGCCTGCATTGCCTTCGCCTGGCATCTTACATTACTGCATCCTGCAGGCACATGGCATATGATGCATTTTATCTGCCGCCGCAGTTATGCTACCTCTCTACTTGGCTGTGCTATTTCGGTTCTTTGCTCTTTGCATTTCTACTACATCCCTATTATCTTTGCTCTCATATGCCTCCCCTTTCCCGTTCTGCAGGAGTCTGCATGCAGACTTATCAGCTGCCGGCGTTTGCCCTTCCTGCATTGATTGGTGTTAATTGCTCGTTACGGATACATTTACACTGCTTCCGCATTTCCTCGTATTCTCCGCATTACCTTCCTATATCCCTGGTTGTTGCCGGTGAGGCCGTCACATGACTGGTTTGGGAGCGTAGTGATCCTCGTGCACATGCATTTGTATGCGCATTCTGTACTGTCAGCGCATCTATTTCCTAACACGCCAGTCATGATGCTGTAATGTGCATTGTACAGCCCAGATTTGCTGTCCTCAATATCCTTCCTCCTACAGTGGCACACCCTGTGTGGTTGACATGTATCTCGTGTAGGCCACTCCTCGGTGTAGTACCGCTCGCCGTTTGCTCCATCCTTACGCTGGCGCGTTTTGCGATTCACTATTATCTGCCTGATTTGCATGGAATTGACTACTAATACCTGGTTACGGCGCGGACACCGCCTCCACTCCTTGACAACCATTGCGCTGGGGTTGCAGCTTTACATACATACTATGGTGTGTGGTGGCTGTGCAGCTGATTTGTGTTCTAATGCTCTTTTCGGACATTATCATATTATTTCATTGCTTTACAACTTCTGTGCACACATCCCGGTGGTCTGCTCTTCTTTCTACGTCGTGCCATTTATGTCATTTTTTACATTTTGTGCATATTTTCTTTGGACATTCTCGGTGCCTTTCCACATTGGCATATTGCACCTATATGATAACTGACTTTGACAGCCTTCCGTTACTCCTCCGGTATGTTTGGGTAAATGTAAACCGTTTTTTTTGGTTTACATTGCCGTGCCCTTACGCTACGCCTCGCCCGCCGTGGATCGCTATTTGCCCTCATTTGCATGGTGCAATACCGCACACAGTGTGTTTTGCATACCTACGCTGGGGGCGGGGACGGTCCGGCGCACGCCGGTAGTGCACGTGGTATTCATTCATACCTGAATCGCTAAGCAGCCATATTTGGCGTTATAACGCCGACGCTATGCTGGCGCCTGGCGCAAGGTTCATGAATCCCGGGGATGGTGTTATTAGAGGACACAGCAAATAAGGAAAATCTCAGACTTTCTGCTGTACCAGAGAAAGTAGAGAGTGCAGACTGCATTCATTTTATGAAAGCACAAATAAGCAAATGGACTATATTCCACAGCAGGATCTGTTAATTGAAAGGGCACATTGTGTGCATGCTCCAAACCTGGCCATGAGAAAGGCCTGTATTAGTAAAGATGCAATCCTACCTACAGAAAGAGTTGATCCTGGTAAAACTGTAGCAAAAAAGCAAAGTATTAAAAGCTGGAGACAGTAGAGTGTTTGTGGAAAATAATTATTCACTGTATACCAGGCAGAAGAGAAACAAATTTATTCCAACAATCAGGGAATATAGAGGGACAGGTGTGAGATTCAAGCTGTTGTATCCAGCTGTCCTCAGAATATTTTTCCTGGAGGATCAAAGTCATTTTTTGATGTGGAACAGGCTAAGGAGGAAATCAAAAGTTTGTCCAAAACAAGTAAGCCTTCATGCTGGAAGGGACTCTGCTTCTTATTCTTCTGATAAAAAAACATATAGAAAGACTTTGTCAGTGAAACCTTTTCTGATGCTCCAAAGGAAAATGCTTGACAGACAGAAAAGAGCACAGGAGTTGACTAGAAGAATTGGTAGGACCTTGGACTTGAACTGGTGACTGGAGTTGGGCGATAGAGATGAAAAGAAGGACCAGCAACACAGAAATTAGTGAATAAATGTGAGATCACAAAGCATCAGTCTCATTTGTGAAATATGGCTGTACAAGGAAAAGTGGAAAGAATGGACCTTTGCTGACTTTGTTAAATTTGTTTTTTATGGCATTTGCCTCACTTCATGTCATTAGTATTTGGAAGAACACTAAGGGGACTGGAAGAGGAATAAAAAGGGTAACGATAAGTAAAACACTTACTGTTCTTAACAGTATTTCTGTAACATTTCTCATGATATAAATTGCATGTTTTATAAGGTTCCCTATTATGCCCTCACAGATGCAGGTTGTAGAATGTGACTTTGTTGAACAGTAAAGTGCGAAAAGGCAAAATAGCGAAGCGGCATTTCAGCGAATTCTTTCCCTGGGAAAGAATTCATTTGGCTGCTTTCGCTACTTTGCCTTTTCGGCACTGTAGTGCAATCTCTGAGTTGGTATACTTAAGCAGGGTGTGTGTGGGGGGTGTGGGGGGCATTAAGTAATGTTTTACTGTTTTTTTTTTTTTGTTTCGGAACAGCGATTGTTTTCCATTGGAAAATAATCACTGTTCTGTTGTAAGCTTTCATTTACATGGGGTCGATTATCTGTTCACTCTTCTGAGTGTGCGATATAATAATATAGACCAGTTTTATAATAAAGCATTTTTAGTTCTTGTTGTATGCGATAAAGATACTAAAGTAAACATATGCCTTTTTTCTTTCTTTCTTTCTTCTTTTTTAGTATTAAGAAATGTAGGCATTACTATGTAAAAGGAGAAAAAAGTCAAGACAAAAGAATGATTAAGTTAATAGGCTGCAATCTTCCATTGTTGAGGTGGGGGATGAGGTGGAAAAGTACACAGATCATAATATATACTTCAAACACCTTGAGGCAACCACTCAGATGGTGAAAATAAAGATGCCACCACCAAATTTAACGATTCCATTCCCTTTTAATATCTCAATGGGACTTCATCAGAAATAACCATCTCAAAATTCACATGTTTAAATACTGTTCCACCTTATAAAATATCCAGTCAGAATTTTCACACAATAAGTGACACCACAATTAACTTCATTACTTAAAATTAAAGTCAGATCATAATATATGTAGACCTAACAGTTTTCTCTTACTTTTGCATAGCTGAATGACTGGAATAAGACCTTTGGCTTAATCTAATAACATTCTTTAAGTGGAACTAAGTAAATAAGAGAACACTGAATGTAATAAGATGTTTTTTTCTTTAGCAAGAAATATTTCAGCTTGTCTTTAGAAGCCTACAGCTGAGGGCTTGATTTGTTTTTCTTACATTTCCATGGAGACAAGTTGATTATAGGGCAATTAAAAAAAGCTAAAATACTGCTTTCTTCAAGGCTAAAATGTAGTGTTTTCTGGAAGCATGCAAGTTGTTTTTCATATCTGGGAAGGGAATAAAGATAAAAACACCAATCAGTATAAGCAGGAACACAAGCAGTAACATGCATCTTAAAATGGATAACCTCAACTTTGGGTTAGATAAAGCCTATGTTTGCAGCTGTATATTTGGAACAATTGTTCCTATTAAGAGGGTTAAACACTATTATATGAAGATGTACATAGTTTTGTGTGTTTGTATTAAGTAAACAGGTTATGAGGGTATTCTGTGGGTATGTTTGATGTTTCATTTGAGGGTTTTCAGTAAAATAAAGTCTTGTAAAATGTGACATAGGTTCAAATGGAGATGATAAGAAAAAATGTATAAAGGATTGACCTACCAAACATTAGTGGGTGTATGTATCAGAAAAGTGGAAATAAACATTTAAAAAAAATGTCATATATAATAGGTGGGAATAAGGATTTCCTATTATAATGCTGACACTTTCTGCACTATCTTGGAATGTGAATAGTCTCACAGGTATAGACAAAAAGGGAAAACTCTTTAATTATATTATGAAATACAGAGTGCAAATAGCGATGCTATGGGAGATGCAATTTTTAAAGAACGGAGCATGTGAATTTGCTAAAGAAAGAATTTCAGGATGGATATTCAGCAGAATATTAGGGACAAAGAAAAAGAGGAGTACTTATGTTAATACTTATAGAAGAGGATAAAAGCTAATAATGGTAGATTTGTGGTAGCAAGGGGGTACTAACAAGGGATGAGGATTACACTGATCCATATTTATTTTTCACCTAAAACTGGTATTATGGAAGTTAAGAAACTTCCGGAGAAATAATCAGCTTTTAGCAGGGAATAATATTTATAGGTTGGGACTTGAATCTGATTTGCAACAATGAGGATGTATGTGGGGGGGCCTAAAAGGGAAAATATAAGAAAAGAGGGTAGATTTCTAAAGAAACTTATAAAACAAATTGTTATGGAGGACATGAATTCAGTAGTAGAAATCTGGAGTGAATTTACATATTATTACCCAAGTACAATAGTTGGGCTAAACTTGATAGAAATTATATTCCTCAGGGACATCTGTATTTAATTGACAGCTTTGATACACATTCAATAGCTATTTCAGATCATATGCCAATAATAACTAAGATGAAAATGTTGGGTAATGAGGTACAAAATGAGACACTGGTGCTTCCCCACCTATCTGTTAAAAAGAGGGCAATTTAAGGAATGGGTATTGGAAATTATTTAGGAGTTATTAGGGAAGATGGAAAGCTCTCCAGAAGTTATAGCTAGTGAGTGAGATAAAATGAAATTGGAGTTTAAAATAGGATAGATATAAAAGAAAAAGCTATGGTTAGGAAATAAGAATTATTTAGATGGACTGACAAAGGTCAAATATTGCAGAATAAGGGGAATCTCACAGAACAAGAAAATGCACAACTGCAGAGTGCTAAAGAGAAAATAAGGGAGTGCCTGAATAATATGCATGAGTTTATAAAGATTGTTTTGTTGATAATAATTCCAGAGAAGAAACACATTTAGCACAATGACTTAGGCAACAGAAAATACAAAAGGTTGTTGCCAAACTTAGGGAGCCTATAACATGAAAAATAGCCAGAGCTCCAGTACATGTATTAGAGATATTTCAGAAATTTTATGGAAATTTGTATGAAGCAGAGAAATAGGTAAATCAGAAAAATGACAAAGAAATTTTATGGAAGACTTAGCTATGCCAAGGTTAGAGGTAGATGCTGCTTAAGAATTAATAGTTAAGATAGTAGGAGAAGAGATAAACATGGTGATATATAATCAATCTGCAGGAAAGTCTCCTGGAATAGATGGTATTCTGATAGAAATTTGAAAGTTAGGCAGGAAGAACATGATAAAGAACTAGAAAGTTTTGTTTAACAGTATTTTAAAAGGAGGGGAAGCACCAACATCATGAAAGAAAACTATGGTGGCTGTAATATCTAAAGATGGTAAAGACCATTCAGATCCAGTTTCATATAGGCCCATTTCAATTTTAAACCATGAGAATAAATTATTTATGTCTATAATTGGCTAAAAGAATGGCAAAGATGTTGCCAAAATTTATAGATGTAGATCATCAAGGTTTTGTGGAAGAGAGGCTAACATTTGACAGTATTAATAGATCAATGATAATCCAGAGGGAAAAGGAATGTAAGAAAATACTGGTGTTGCTGGGTCTTGATGGAGAGAAAGGATTTGACAAAGTAAGCTGGGATTATATGAGTTAGGCAATGGAAGCATTTGCATTCTCTGATACAATAATAAGGTTAATTAGGAGGATATATGAGGGATCAGAGGCAAAAATCAAAGTGGGGTAGGGTTCCTCTCTGATCAGTTGTGTCTAAACAGAGGAACCAGGCAGGGGTTTCTACTTTTCCTTTTGTTACTTGCATTATATTCATAACCATTGGCAAAGATAATAAGGGACTCAGAAATTCAAGGATATAATTGGCATGGCAATCAAGAAAAGCTAGTTTTATTTGCAGACAATATTATTTTGTAAATGATTAAACTAGAAAAGGACATCTCACTGATTTGGAACATTCTCAGATAGTTCTTTTTTTCCAGGATATAATATTAATGATGATAAAACAAAGGCTATGGCTGTAAACTATGTACCCCAACATGAATTGGTTCAGCAGTACCCATATTTATGGGGACATGATAAAATGAAGTGTTTAGGAGTATAGGTTAAAAAGATGCTGTTATTACAGCTAAGGATATGTGGAAAGAGACCAAAGAAAAGGTCATACAAAAACTGAAAAACTGGAAGCTCTGCCTATGGCTATGGATAGCAAGACACAAGCTGTATTTTTTTAGTCCTTTTAGTTTTATACATAGATCAGGCATATTTTTATCCACCAGAGGAGAAGTTGTGGATAGTAATTAATAAAGTGATGAAGGATTTTATCTGGGAAGGAAAGAGGTCTAGAGTAATGTGGGATACGTTGATTCTTCCAATAGAACAATATGGTTAGGATTACCTGATTTGAAGGGATATTTTACAGCTTCACAGTTATGGCTGTTATATGTAACACAAGAAGAATGCTGCATTTCAAAGTGGAAAGGGATAATGATGAAATGGGAGTAAATTCATTCAGAATATTATATTCATAAAGTAGCAGAAAGTATTCTAAGAACTAAGAAAACATGGGGATGGAGAAAGGAGATTCTGCCAATAGGGATGACTGCAATTAGGGGTACAGAGAATAGGCAAGGGGGGGTAGAATTTACTGGAAGAAACTGGAAAAGGAACAAAGGAATTAGGAAAAAATAATTAGAGAGGGAAAGGTAATGGAATGGGAAGAGGCCAAGAATATATTTGGACTGCAGGCTCGAGACTGCCTTCCCTATTAGGGATTGATATCAGAGTGTAGGCAAAGAGAAAGGGATGGTGGAATTCTAAGTGAAAAACCTGCACTGGTTGAGTTTTTGTTGAATCTAGAACAGAAGTTGCTGTTAAAAAAAAATAATTAGTAGGGCATATAAAATATTCCACAATAACTGTAGGAATCAATTGGAGGAGGCCAAAAAAGATGAGGAGAGAGATTTAATTAAGCAATTTGCAAAGAAACCATGGTATGACATATGTATGGCTCCCAAATATGTAACAAACTTTAGAATATTTAGAATTTTTGTTTGGAAGTGTTTGCATGGGTACTTTTGTACCCCAAGCAGACGCTGAAGAATTTTCCTCAGGTAGATGGCAAATTTTGGAGGTGTGATGGGGAGGAAAGAGTAGATGAGAGCATATGTTTTCAGAGTGTAATTAATTTGCAAATTTTAAAAAATCCCTATGAAGTACTTTGCAGCAATACTGGGTGCAGGAGGGACCTTAGGTCAGCTGGTGCCCTAGGTAAAAGGCAGGAACTGAACAAATTATATCATCCTGGATTGATTATAGTATATGGAAGAATGTATGTGATGTATAATTTTTGTAAATGTGAACTTGTTAGTATGGTTTGTTTACCTTTATATAAATGTAAGTTTGCCTATGTCATACATGATAATTAAATAAAGATGTTTTTTTTAATGACCATAACTGACAGTACATTTCCTTGAATGACTCAGATAATTTGCCCTATATCTCTATTGCAGGTCAGACATGTTTTAAATATGAAATACAATTTTAATTGACAATCATCAGTATTTGCACAGAAGTATTCAACTAGAAGAAGAGTTTGGTTATCCAGGTAGTGCATACCAGTATGACCTTTTAAGTTAATATTCATTTAGGCGGATTTAGGAATGTCAATGTTTATCTTATTTATATGGATATGTTGACTAAGTTCCTATAAGCTCATTTAAAAATTCACATTTTTAATATTAGCAATATTTTTGGCTAACTTGCTGTTAGCAGTGTTTTTATTGACTGCAGTCCAGTGCAATAACTTAAGATCACCCCAAAACTTTAACAGTGATTTTATAATAAGTGAACCAAGACTGATTCAGGTGAAACTCCAATAATCAATGATCAGTGTCAGTTCAGCTCCCAGATCACTGAATAAATTTGCCCTCCATATTCTCCTGTGCAGCATTTCACTAATCCAGGCCAGTAGAGTCAAGAAAATATGCTTAAATAGTCTCTTCAGGATTTGATGGACTACAGAATACCATGCTGATCTGCATTTATAGGTTTGTCTCACTTGAGGGCTGTCAGATTTGAGATGTAGCCCCTAAAACTAATATATTAATTATAACTGAAATAGATTAATTATGATTGATTTATCTATATTGTTAGCTTTGTAAGTGAGCTGGGGACAAATGGAGAAACATTGAGCACATGTGGAAATGTTTTGTTTATATCCAGTGCTAACTATAGCTCCAGTTTTTTTAAACTTCATTTATAAATCTGCTATGCCTATGAAATACATGACAGTCCTGTAACCTCTGCCTGTCACCTATCCTCTTTGAATTTTTAGATAGTCTTTTTTTTTTTTTTTTACACAGTAATTTCTTTACTGCTCAGTTCATTAAATTATACTTGGCATACTTTGTTCTAATTTTATGGTCCTTCAAGGAACATGCAGTGATTTCAGATCCTGCTTTTTTTCCTGTATAGTGTTCCAGCATAAATCATTTTACTTAACGTTCATCAATGACAACCAATCCCACAGCATTAATAATGTCTACAAATTCCTCACGGTTTGCAGCTTTCCAAGTATAATATATCTTCTTGAATGGGTACATGCTGGTTTTAGGTGACAAGACATTTATGCCACATTTCTTAAAACCAAATCAGTAGAATCATAATCTGCACTGGCTGAGGGGAGATTTACTGAACATACTTAATCGCAATAAGATTCATGTAATATAACAATCTAAATCACTCCACCTCTGCTTCTAGCATCACTTTGTTTAGCTTAAATTCTGACATTAATGTGCTAAGATAATGAGACGTGAACTTATTGTTTCTTTTAACAATGGCCAGCTCTTTAAAAGTGTGCTTAGATCACTACACAGTGCAAGTTTGTTAGTCTTGATGTTTATGTTATACAGTTCTTGAGCTTACTGCTCTGTTTGAAAAGGATGTGTGGGGTCATTTTCATGTTAAGAATGGTAGTGCCTAAATCAGTGAGTAGTAGCTCTAACAAAATTATCTGAATATATTTATATGTAAAATTCATCCTAATGTTGTTAAACTTGAGGTGTTCTTTTACATAAATTGCATGTCCCTTCCATCTCTGTTTTACTGATTGTTGTTTAAATAAATGTAGTGATCACTGATGTTAACCCCTGCGTATTCTCTGAACCACGATTCACTTTCTTGACTGTTTCTACGCAAGTGTTTCCAGCCTTGAGGAGTGCTTCCTTTTTATCCAGTTCTCCAGTTTGGCTCCAAGAATTTGTACACAAGTTATCAAAAACCTTACTACTCTTTAATGTGTGGATGGCATACAATCTGAAATACGGTTAGTATTTTCTGTTTGTGGATGGAATGATCCTTCTCTTCTTGTGATAAATTCATCCATTTTCCCTTATTTATTTTGTTACTGAACACTGACTATGAATTTAACACATAAATATTGTTTCCACTAGCATCTTTGTTTAAACTTCAATTCTGTCAGAGCAAATAGATACTTGCAATGACAGTTTAACCTTAGTAAAACAAACAAATAATTAAGGTGATGCTAAAATAATTTTGATGCTTCTTCCAAGTCCACCAGTTCCTGAATGAATAGATAATTACTTTGTCATCCAATGTGGTTTCCATCCACAAGCAGAACTATCCACTCTTTCTTATTACCAGTTAAGAATTCAGTTAATACTTTTTATGTCCATAACCTTAGCACCTGGGAAACTAGAAACAATTGTTATGTTACCCAATCTGCAGAGGTGTCTATCAGGAAATTCCATAGTACCAGTAATTTATCTCTCTGTAAATCATCTAACTCACTTTATTCTATGTTTTTTGGTACTATTACAGTTCTTTGTCCTCTTGACTATTTGTAGTATTAAAAGGTAAAATGTCATTGCAAAGGTGTTTTGGAAAAATATTGATTTTTTTCCCTTTTTTTTAGCTACCTTCTAGAATTTCTAATAGGCTGAAACATTTCATAACTATCTTCTGAATTTCTGTCAAGTTCATTGAACCCCTGTCTTTTCATAGAAGAAAATAACATAGCTGATATTTTATACTTCTAACCACTGGCTTGCTAGTACCAATTCTGACAACAGCTTTAAAGTTTGAAAGCAAAACTAGTTTTCTGTCAAAACCTTTGGCCATAAGAATTCTGTCTAGGTCAATTATTTATTGGATTTTTTTACAAAAAGGCCCCTCTGGCATAAATGCTTTCTTTTTAGGGAAATTGTTAATCTCTGCTTTTACATTTAAATAGATTACCTTGGAAAATTGTGAGAGACAGCCAAGTGGAAAACAGTTCACTTCTGCGTGAGATGTATATAGTATGACAAATAGCAGACTGCTTTAATCAAACTTGAATCTGATGAGTACATTAGATCATATTCTGACAATGTACTTCATGAAACTCAGCCCATACATATGCACCACATTCGCAGCCTTCCAGAAAAACAAAAAGAAACATGTATGTGTGCGCGCACAAACACACACACACACACACACACACACACACACACACACACACACACACACACACACACACACACACACACACACACACACACAGATACATCGTGCAAATATTTTATGTCAATGCAAAATCCCTGTTGTAGCTCATATGAGTCTGCTTTGACAAAATCTTATTTGTTACTAATATTAATCTAATTTCAAAGAAAGAGCAAGGAAATGTTCATAGTAAGCCATGGGTTCTGGAAACAGTAGCCATTGCATATTCTAGACATTATAACATACCAGTGTTGGGAAAACAGCCAATGACATGCTGGGCTGTGACAGAACAACCATCTCCCTTGTAAGTTGTTATTTTAAGATACCCAGAGGAGGGTGATGTCAGGCTTCGTACTGATATTATAAGACGTTTTTTTCCAGAATGAAGTAACTTTGCTCATCTCCCCATGTTAGGCCTACTTTATTGCATATAAGTTCAACTACTGGAAAGATTACCTTCCTTATAAGTTATATTGCTTATGCGTTGCCATTTCTTTTGAGAAAAATCTGATCCTTTCCCATTTCTCTTCAGAACTTGCTTATTCCTTTGCTATACAAAAGATTGCATTGGTTGAAGAAATTTCTCATAATATAGTCACATTTTGTTCACATAAACTTTGAGACAGTAATTTGAATGGGCCAGTAATAACTGGTTATGATACACATTATTTCACAAGAGAAATATGATCCACTTCTAAGGTAATGCATTACTTAATGTTTGTAAACCTGAATTCTGAGTCATTTGGCTGCAGGAACAAGACGTTCCCATTCTGTCTATTCTGAGAAATATGCCAGCATAGTGGGGCAGTACTTATATTACCTTAGTATTTTTAGTATGTCTTAGGAAACAATGCTAGGCTTAAAAAGGCCCACTGTGGTTATTAGTAATCACTTATGAACCTATAAACCGAGGCTAGGGCAGATACGTTAGATTTTACCCATTTCTTTACCCAATAAGTGGGCTGGTCCAAAGACCTTTTCACCATTTGACAGTTGATCTATGCGTTACACAGATTAAACAGTGTACCAAAGTGTCTATGTACATTTTAAAACATAGTAAAGCAGCAGTTCCCATTACCTGAGAAACTGTTCATAGCATCTATCATACTGCAATATGTATTAAGTAGCCAAACAAAAACTGTAAATGATAACGAGGGCCCGGTTTTATGACAGTGTTAGAGCTAGGCCTTAACAAATGAAAAAGAAAAAGGAATACTCATGTAAGTTAAATCTAAACCTATAAGCAAGTCAGTGGTCACAAATTCAAAATTAACACTTTCAAACAGGCAACAAGAGCAATATCATCATAAGTTTTGCGCAGTTCGGTTTAAAGGTGGGTTTTTAGTAGCAACACATGCATATAATTATGGCTGAAGTCTTTGCATTCATGTGGTGGCTAAAGAAGCTACCCAATAAATTAGCCAAAAGAAAAGTTACAGTAATTTAAAAGTCAAGTTGTCAGAATACAAAGTCAAAATTATGGAATACTCCCCCATACAGTGCTAGGTGTGACATATGAATTAAAAATAAACTCTGTGAAATATTTCGGTAGTAAAGTGGGTGTTCCGTGCTTGATTTATAAATAGTAGGCATGAAATATATGTATGACACAAGACTGTAGAAGAAGTGTTTTAATGCACAAAAATAAGCTTTGTAGACACAGGCCATTCATACAACCAGTACCCCCACTGACGTTCAAACAATAAACTGTGGAAGTTTACTGAACTAGGCAGAGCTAGTGACTGTCTCACCTTTCTGCATTTATATTTCTGTCCCAGACAGAGGTGCTGGAAGCTGTTGAAGGCTGGAGAGACCAAGGGTGATAGGGGCACTTAGTGATCTAAAAAGTGAAAATTTTTAAAACTATTTACTGCCACAACATAGGCTCACTTGGAGGACATTTTAAGCTTAGCCAATTTCTTTTTTGGTGCTTTAATTAACATTTCTTGATTGGTCTTATCTATCCCATGGCTGATAATTGTATATTAGCCCTAGTGAGAATAAATGTGATCATACCATAGATAATTTGAGGGGACCCATGTAAGGGATGCAGCATTTAGGAATTGCCTCTATCCATTAGTGGCATGATGGGCAATCCTGGAGTACATTTTCTATCACTCATCCTTAGATCCAAATTGCATTTGAATATGGACAGGGATGAGTGTTGTTTTTCTTGAATGGATAGTCTGTTCTGGAACAGTGGTAGCCTCTGTAATATATATCCATCTCTCTACAACATTCAGTTTAGATACCTGGACTGAGTATTTCTGATGCCATTTGACTTACTGATGATTAGTAGGTCCATCAAAATTAGGTTGGAGGATGCCTTCTATGCCAGACATGCCACCTCTAAGCATTCTGTAGGATACTGAGTATAGTGATAAATCTTTGAGGTCATCCATGCAAGACCTATTGTTTAGGACTTGTATCCTTTTAGTAAGGTATCTTTGTGGGTATTCAAATTGTTGCATGAGTATGGACAGATACATGCCAAAGTGGGCATTATACAAAATGATTGACCTAATGAGGGCTTTGTAAATGGGGACAATAACATCTCTAGATCTAGTCACAATCAATTTGTTTATAAGCTATGCAGTATAGAAAGACTTTCTTATGACTCTGGGCACATTTTGGTCAAATGTTAGGTCACTGTACACACAAGTTCCCAAATGCCAAACAACTGGGTCAGTTCTCAGAGGGCATTGTCAATTTGGCAGTTCCTGGAGTAGATGGCTTCCCAAAGGATACAATAATGTCATTCCAACTTCTGATCATTTATAGTAAATAACAGTGCCAACTACCAGAGCTGGATCATGGTTAAATGGGGTCTTAGGCAATGTAATAGATTGGGCACCCCCATAGCAGCCTCTCTTGCAGCAATCCCCTACTGCTCCAGCAGCATCCCCCTCCCCAGCCACTCCAGTGTTCCACTACTTGGCTATTTCTCCTCATTTACCATAACACTGTTCAAATCTATCAGCATGCATACATTTTTCTTATTTACTACTACAATGATTACCAAAATTGAAATAAAATAGCACAAACACTGAGCCGTTTGCTAAACAAACAATACTGTCTTGCAGTGAAAACAGATTTAGCATGAGCAGTAAACTTCTCGGCCCTAGAAACTCACATTCATTGAAACGGCATGAAAACCCACATTCAGTTTGCATCTGGGCAGTGGAGGACTAAGCTTCCCTCTGGGCTGTTTTTAATCCATAGGAGCCTTACACATTCATAAGCCCATGCATACATATATGCGTTCTTTGATTCACCTTCCTGTTTGTATTAAATCATATTCCTTGTATAATACAGCAGTACTTGTTAGAATGTATTTTAAATTGGTAGTTTTAACAGTCTTCTAGTAAACAATGAAACAAAATGTATGAACGAATGACAAAATTAACCATTTGAGAAAATTTCAGCCCTAAAAGGCCACACAAACATCTGTCATTACAATCCACCAATATCAGTAAAATATGCAAAATCTCTGCAGAAGTAAGTCGTCTAAATAATTCCATGTTAAAGGGATCTGTAACTAATGAAGATGTTGCTGCTAGCCACAGTGGTGGCTGGTAGCTTCAAATCAAAGGAGGACTGCAGGAGACAGCTGAATGGGTGGGGCCAAGGAGAAGGGGTGTGGTCAACCAGAAAGGGGTGGGGCTATGATAAAAAACACAAAAACTGGGACTTTAATTAAATACACTGCTCTGGGTGCCAAACCATCATTTTGAGAGTCCAATCAAGACAAAATGAAGTGTAGAAAAAAAAAATATTTCAATGCATTGGCTACATGACAGCTTACTTAATATCTAGATGGAAACAAAAATGTTATGAGGCATGAAAAAAAAAATTACTTTCTAAATACTTTACTGGAATGCCAGTCAAAATCAAATATAAAAAAACAAGCACCACTCAGTTCAAACCACTTCTCCTTGCACTGCAGTTCTAATTATAATTTATATTCGGCGTTATAAAAGTACCAAGTAACATGCTGAAAGTTGCAATCTCTGTGATACCCTCACTTGTGAAAATGTTTCTTATCCAAAAAAGGCCCGCTGCCTGGCAATAACTATCTACTTGTTTTATGAGGAAACATGATCAAAGTAAAAAATGAACAGCAAACAAGAAACAAGCTCAAGATAAATTGCTTAAAGGATTACTGCACAGGTTAAGGACCACACATGAGAGATTGGCATTTTTGTTTAGTTTACGGGTAAAGCCTGCAAAGATGACTGCAACTCTCCAACAAATGTAATGAGCTTCTGAAAATACTGTAATCCTGTCCTTTATTACAAATACTGTCATATGCATTTCAATACCCAAGGCTTATACACTATCTAGTTATGTAAATATTCTCTGCATGGCAACAACAACAAGGCTTTCAATGCTGGTAATTCTTTAACAGTATGCTTAATAAAGCTTACTTGCATCTTACAGTCTCAGACAAGCTTACCTGATGGTCATTAAAGCATTGCTACTTAAACACAGAGCAACAGGATCTGCAACAACATGCATTTTCTGAATAAGAAAAAGCATAAATTAACAGTATAAAAATATGACAGAAAACCAGAACATTCTGCAAAATCAAGGACAGATGAAAAGCCACTCTAGTACTTGTGTCTACCTTGGATAAGTGGATACTCTGCACACTTAACACTGCATAACTGCTCCTTGCTTTGCTTGGACACATCCAGAGTCACTACATGGGGGAGTGGGGTGCAACAAGTATGTCACAATTTGAATTGTCTCTGGCTGACGGTGATGGCCCTGACACATTTGTCATACCTCTCAACCTCAGAGCAAGAAATCTGGACAAAGCCATAAATAGAAGTGGGACAAAGTCCCAAAAATTAGGACAATTTTTAAATATTGCTCTTATAAACTTAGAAAGATAGCAGAATAGTAGGTCTTGCATTAGTATTAATTTTCTGAAGGGTATGAAATCCGAAACTCAAATGTCTGTCATTATTTTCTAACTTTAATCTTTAATAATTTGCCACTAATTTGCCAGAAAACCATAATTTTATGAAAAACGGACCAAAAATGTGATGCAAAAATATAAAATAGCCACACAATACAGCTGGGAGCCTGTCAAAGAAGGGACACTTTTTAATATTAGTACTGTTAACATGAGCAGCTGACAAAATAAGAGAATCTACATGCATTTTTGAAATTAAAAGTAATCTGTAACTCTGATCATCACAATTATTTATTCATTGGAAACCGTCCACATTTTCTTCCAAATTTGCCATTTTGCGGAGGGATTATTAGGGGGAGAGCAACATTTTGAGCCAAAATCGAAGACAGACAAGCATGCAAATTTCAGTAAATGTGGAAAACTGTAGTAAAAATATTTCACCCTCTGTTTTTCATATTTTGTCACTGACTGACTGCACAAGTACCTTTGTGAGGCACATTGACCACATTTCCTTCACTCTTGCTGTCTGTCTGCACTGCTGCCTTATTCTTCTACATTCAGTGCCTGATCATTCTGTATCATTATAAAACATAGCTTGTTTATATGCTTGTCACTTGTGTATACTAATAATGCAAAGCTGCAATTTTCATGAACAGCCTCAGCTGAATAAGTTAGTATAAAGGGACAGCTTGGATATTGTCATTATGGTTGCTATAAGAAACTTGATGGGAACTGAACTGGTAAGACGTGCAGAAGTCAGACACCTACTACTCAATTAAGTTAAAAAAATGTTGAGTGACTGTTGACTGTCCGTCTCTGGATCACAAAAAATAAGTAGTTTAGTTAGGTCAACCATCAGGAATCAAGTCCCAAATCTTTTCTCGAAGTTTAAACCATCGAAAATATAATAAAACGCTCTGAGCATGGGAGCACAACCCCCACACCCACTACTTAAATATAACAACCCCGAGATCACACTTTAGTGTAGAAAAGGGAAATTTTCCCATTCTGCGCCATAAGGAGCTGCTGCTTTTCACCTTCGAACTTTTTAAAGTTTGATCATATGGTGTCAACCATATGACATTCGGACTTTAAAACGTTCGAATAATCAATAGGGACCCTATATATATATATATATATATATATATATATATATATATATATATATATATATATATATATATATATATATATATAGTTTACTATCAAATGGGTGATTGGACTCTGTGCTAGACACAGTGGTCTGAATCGACCCATTTGGCAGAATCGGAAGAACGAATGCAAAAATGTAGAAATGTACAACAGCGAACGCAATACAGCATTTGCTGTTGTGACTTTCTACATTTTCATGCAGATTACACTATAGTGGGGATTGAAAAATGTATCCTTTCCCTCGCTATAGTACAATCTTGGAATTTGTATATCTAAGTAGCAGGGGGGTGAGGGGGGGCCAAGGGGTGCTTGCCCCCCTGCAAACACATTCTTCACCACTTCCATGTTCGACTTTTTTGTTGTTCGCTGCAGTGGATTTTTGTTTATACAGTTTGTACAAACGATAATTTGCTTGCAGAGAGAATGACAAAATTATAGTAAACCTATATATATATATATATATATATATATATATATATATATATATATATATATAGGTTTACCATCAAATGGTTGAAATGCATCCATTCGATTGCCAATTGAGCTAAAGGATTTTTTCAAAGTTTTGTAATGTTGCTATTTTTTTTACCGAATCTACAATGCCAAAACTCTCTTCCTGTTGTACGTTCTGGATGGCAGATAGGTTTTTACACACAACTCAAAGAAATATCAAATGCTGAATGCCAATTTTACCATGTTCGACATTAGGGAGGAAATGTGTTTTAAATTTTGACATTTAAGTTTGGCACTCTGAACACTCACACGAATGCATTACAACCATTTGATGGTATACCATATACATATATACATTAAAAAATCAGTCTTAAAAGATTGACTGTGCAATGTGCATGCTCCAAGATGTAACTTTGCCACATGGAAATTCAAAAATTTTCTTTTGCAGGGGAGCAAGCCCTCCTCAACACTTTTGGAGTTTTGTGCCTCCACACCCCTTGCTTCATATATATATATATATATATATATATATATATATATATATATATATATATATATATATATATTACATCAGTGTTCACAGAGTACCTGGAAAACATATTTCTTCCAAACCCAGTATTGCAGTAATCTCACACCATTGTTGGTCAGCTTTCACTTCATCAAATGGTTCAGGCATTAACAATGTTGACAAAATGAATAGTCAGCTAGCTTTACCAGACCCATTTATATATATATATATATATATATATATATATATATGTTCATAGGTTCATAGGTAGGTTCTAGGCTATTGGCCCAAGGGCCTAAGTAAGCCTAGCCAACAAGGTTCCCTGGCTTACACCACCCAAGAAAGTTATTTTCCTGTGCCCCTGTTGAGCAGAGCCACAGAAGTGATCACCAGGGTGTATTTCCTATTTCCCATCCACTCATCAAGATTTTTCTTGAAGAGTGCTAATGAGGAACTTTGCTTGACATAGATGGGTAGTTTGTTCCAGAGTATAGGAAGTCTCTGGGACAGGAATCTATCCCTCCAGCATGTCCTGTTTATTGTGGTGACAAGATTTAGGTCCCTAGAGCGTGTAGCTCGGAGGGATTGGGATTTCTGTAGTTGTAGCATGTTGAACAGCTTTGGGTTTAACATAGCTTTATATGTTAGGCAGAGATCTCCTCGGAGTAGGCGATATGTTACAGAGTAAAGCTGGAGGTTTTTGAGATGGTCAGTGTAGGGCATCTGTTTGAGGCCAGTAATCCTCTTTGTGAGGTACTTCTGTGGCTTTTCCGGCTGCTGCAGATGTCCTGTGAGGTATATTACAAAAGGGGCGTTGTACTCTATAATGGGTCTAATGGGTGCTGAGCAGAGGGGAAAAATTACCTCTTTTTTCCTGGATAAGAACCCTTTTGTGATGAGGTGTGCCACATAGAAGGATTTCCTGACTACTGTGGCAATGTGATTATCAAAGAAGAGACTACTGTCCACCTGAGTCCCAAGGTCACACATTCGGTGTTAAGTAGACTGCTATTTATGTGGTAGTTCATGGGTACAGAGGTTTATCAAACGGGATGACAATGCACTTTTTTGCATTGAGCTTGAGGCCATGCCTCTGACCACCAGGCATCTGTCGCTGTGAGACCCTTCTGTAGGATGTCCACATCATTTGGGGACTCAACTATGGCTCCTAGTTTGCAGTCATCTGTGAACTTCATTAGACAGAGGCCTTCTGTGTTAGCTGAACTGACTGAACCCTGTGGTACTCCAGTTGTCACTGGTTTAAAGTCAGATTTGGAGTCTGCAACATTTACAGTGTGGGTTCTGTCAGTGAGCCAGTTGGCAACCCATCTTGTGATGTAGGGATTTATACCTAGTTTAATGAGTTTAGCTATAATTCCAGAATGGGGGATGGTGTTGAAAGCCCTGGCGAGGTCAAGATAGGCTGTGGGAACCACCTTACCCTCGTCTACGGCTTTGCTGACTGCCTCAAAGAAGTCAATCAGGTTCAGAAGGCATGATCTGCATTTCACAAACCCGAACTGGGTGGGGCCCAGAGTTTGGAGGTTACCAATGCCTTTGTTTATAAGTTCCATGATGATACGTTCCATGGCCTTGCAGATCAGGCTTGTCAGGCTAATGGGGCGATAGTTCCCAGGATCAGTGGTGGCTCCCCCTTTGTGGAGTGGGATAACTGGTGCTGTGTGCCATTCAGTGGGCACAAAGCCTGACATGAGACTATGATTGAACATGGTGCTTAGGTGGGGAGCCAGCTCATTCTGAAGTTCATGTAGAACGCAGCCTGGGATGTTGTCAGGTCCCATGGATGCTGTACTTTTGGTTTTAGAGAGTGCAGCTTTTACCTGCATAGATGTGATTGCAGGGACTCTGTATTCTTCCTGTATAGACATGGGCCCTTTAGGGGGTGAGAGGGGGGTAAAGTTAGCACTGAACCTATCTGCCAGGATGTTGGCAATATCAGTTGGTTCTGTAATTTTCATGCCGTTGTGCTGTAAGTCAGAGCAGATGTGGGTGTTGCCATTGAAATTCTTGATATAGCTATAGAATGGTTTGTGGTTGTCCTTAGAATCAGTGGTGATTTTGTTTTCATAGCTAGCTTTGGAGGATCTTAGAAGGGATCTCAGCTTCTTACTGAGGCTCATCAGGGAGCTCCTCCACTCATGGGATTTTACACTCTTTTGCAACAGTTTCTTCCTTCTGTTGTAGAGTTTGTTTATGGCAGGGGACCACCAGATTGGCTTCCTTTTTTTGGAGGGTAGCATCTTGGTTCTGTTTGGGATAGCACGATCTATGCACTCGTGTAAGTGCTTATAGAGTGCATTTGTGTAGGATTCAGCAGTCGTAATTGTATTGTCCATCTGCATGGGTGTCATGAAATTTGCCACTACTGTCTTAAGAAGCATGAAGGTGGCTTTGGAGAAATTTTTTACCTTGGTTTCCTTAATGGTGGGTGGGGGCAGGATGGGGATATCTAGGGTGATTAGCTTATGGTCAGATCTGACCAACAAGGAATTGACTTCAGGTGTGAAACATCGGTCACTCATGTTGGTAATGACTAGGTCTAGGATATTGTTGCCCCTGGTTGGGGTGTGGATAAGTTGATCCAGGGCACTGGAATTTATAAATTCCAGAAAGCGTTGAGCGAAGGAGTTGGTACATGAGTAGTTTTCCCAGTTAATGGTGGGGTAGTTGAAATTGCCCATTATTAGGGTGTTTGGTTGAACTTTAATATTTTCCAGTATATCAAGAAAAGAGGAATGAGAATACTAGGGCATGGTGGGGGATCTCTAGCAAGCTACAGTTTGGATTGCAGTTTTGCCCAGAGTTAGTTGCACTTGGAGAACCTCAGATGCATTATGCTGTGCAACTAGCCTAGAGGTGTGGATATCCTTAATGAATATGGACACACCTCTGCCTTTGGTGTTCTACTCCAGGTTAGAGGGCCGAAAACTGTGGTATGAGTTATAGCCTGGTAATGCAGGGGTGCTCTTTAGAGCTTTGAACCAGGTCTCAGTTACTGCACAGATATTGATGTTCTCCATTTTAAGGAGTGCCTTGAGTGAGTGCATTTTGAGATTTAGACTTCTAGCATTGAGTAGCATTAACCTCAGTTTTTGCTTGCCTGTTCCTGTTATGGTGGTGAATTTGTCATTTGGACCTTGCCTAAAAATGGCACTATAGGGGCAGCAAGACCCTTAGCCAGTATCCAGAATCCCCGGGCGACAGGTGCAGGCCATCTCTGCCAGAGCATCATGGTCTGTCGACCATGACGTCCCAGGCAGACAGATACTGGATCCCCTTAGAATGATACCAGAAGCTTAGCCAATTGTTGAAGTCAATCAATTTGTTCTTGTACTGCGGTATCATTCTGAGCAACGGCAGGATGCTACTCAGGGCTAGGGTCATACCTGCCTGGGCTACAAGATCGGAGAGCTCTTCCATGTCTCTTTTCATGTAGTCCAGGGAGGTACATCTCAGATCGTTCACATGAACATGGACAATGACAGACTCATATTTATACTTCTTGTGGAGTGACCTGAGTGGGTGGGTTATGTGGCAGATCCTGGCACCTGACAGGCAGCTGACAGTAACCTTCTCCTTGTTTAGCCTGGTGAGTGGGACATCAGTGTGCCTGACTATAGAGTCACCTATGACTAGTGTGTTGGGTACATTGTTTTGCCTTATGGGCTGTGGTTTATTGGAACACTGTGTCTAGAAGCGGCATAATCCCCCCATTGGACAAGTATTCACTTTCCCTGAGAATACCTATGCGATTCGTGATTCTGTGTTTCGTGATTTTTGTCTCAATCTTGTGGTCATCAGTATTTTGGCTTTTTGGAAAATAAAAGGAGACCCAGATATACATATACATATATATATATACATATATATATATATATATATATATATATATATATATATATATATATATATATATATATATATATATATATATACATATACACACACACACACACACACACACACACACACACACACACACACACACACACACACACACACACACACACACACACACACACACACACACACACACACACACACACACACACACACACACACACACACACACATATGTAATTAGAAATATATTCTCCAGGTTCAGAGTAAGTTTCCATCTGTTTCTACTGCCTCACTATTAGTCTCCCCAAAACCTTTAATGGGTTTGTGGCTATCATTCTTGGTCAGTTGACTGCTAATCTCCGTAAGCTACCCAGTCATCTTTATGCATGAATATATATATATATATATATATATATATATATATATATATATATATATATATATAATGTTTATACATACATACATACATGTATATGTAAACCATGGAATCTTCTTGGGATGGTCTATACATTTTATTATGCAGATCATAGCCTGCAAAGTCGCATTGTCCACAGACTATACCAGAAGGCATTGTCATTTCTAGTGTTCTGTATCTCTTTTTCTCACCTAAAGATATGGGAATGTGCCCCTGATTAGAATGTCTCCACTTGTCCAGGCTGTTTCTAGTACTGGCTCCACATTTTGCACCTTGTCACTGGCAGTGTAGTCACATACATGTCCTTGTCCTTGTTCCAGCAAGCATGCATGATGATTTACTTGCAAATTCCTGAAACAGGGCTGGTTCCACTACTACACCATGTGGTACATCTGCAGTGACCAGGTTCTTCACTGCACACTATTTTATTTTCAATTGTTAAGTTGCATTTTATTCAGGGGTACCAACAGTTTGGGTACAGAGACTGTAAACACTAAATGATAACTCTGCTCTTTTTGAATGCCATTTGGATGTCTTGGGACCTAAACATTGTTTGGCTTATTCTACAGTACAGTTCTGTTTCCATAGTATATAACTTTACAATGAGAAGAAAAGGAATCTGAGATTAAGGTCCACATTTAAAGATGCCTTGAATTGCAAAAGAATGCACAACTCATTTTGCATTGGCTGCAAGATTGTGTGATTCAGAAATAAGCCCTGAAAATACAATTACATAGGAATACCTATTGGCTACACAAGCAGTTCCATAGTCACACTTTACTTTATAAAGCTAAATTGTGGAAACTGCATGACTGACATTATTCACAGGCAGTTCCATCTGTGTGAATAGAATAATAGTACGCTGGAGTAACCAGGCAGTTGCAAGACAGTAACATCTGATCTGCTGCACAGTAGCTAGTGGTGCAAATTTCAACACTATGTGCACGGATTTTGAAGCAGTTTATGCATTGCTCTGCTCTGCAGTGACTGGTGCCAACATATGTACTGTAGTTACTCATTTATAGCAGTGAAAAATATGGGAGATCATGGCTGTGTTTTGCTGCATGGCATCCTATCTCTGCTAATGCTGTATGTCTCCCTGCTTATATCTGGTTTCTCCAAGTACTCCAATTTCCTCCCACATCCCAACGACATGCAATAAGGAGGTTAGTTACTCTAAATTTCCACAGGTGTGAGTGTGTGATATACATATGATATAGATGTGAGGCCTGGCAATCTACTTATTTTCCCCACTTGTCCACTAATCCATGTGGATAGCAGCACCTGCTCAGGAGTCAGATGTGACCTGACAGCATTG